>NC_089761.1:12984308-13034389 GCF_040412425.1 Macrobrachium rosenbergii
ATACAAAAGCATGGGTGACACGGAGTTTGTTTATGGAGTGGATTGATGAAGTGTTTGCGCCGACCGTTAGTCAGTACCTAACAGAGAACAAGCTGCCCCTGCGGTGCCTTCTGATCATGGATAATGCCCCGCACACCCTTCGTATTTGGCTGACTGCAGTGAACATGACTTCATTCAGTTCAAGTTCCTTCCACCCAACACGACCTCTGTTCTCCAGCCCATGGACCAACAAGTCATTAGCAATTTTAAGAAATTATATACGAAGGCGCTCTTCTCCAGATGCTTCCGTGTAACTGAAGAGACAAAATTAACCTTAAAAGAATTTTGGAAGACGACTTTAATGTTTTTCACTGCATAACCCTCATTGATAACGCATGGACTGAAGTTACGTGATCGCATTAAATTCTGCGTATGGAAACTTTGGCCCCAGTGCGTAACTGTCCGTGACTTTGAGGGCTTCATGCAGAGATTGTGCAAGAAATTGTGTCCATGGGCAACAGTATGGGTCTACAAGTCAACGACGAAGATGTTGAAGAATTGGTCGCTGAACATTCAGAAGATTTGACTGCATGGACGAACTTGTTCAACTCCACAAAGAGCAGCAGGAGCAACTTGCCGGAGCAATCAACTGACGAAGAGGAGGATGGGGAGGAAGTTACAGATGTCAGCAGTGATGTGATAAAAGCCGCATTGGAAAAGTGGAATGATGTCCAGTGCTTCCTTGAATTGTATCATCCGGACAAAATTGTTACGAACAGGATCGTGAATATGCTCAATGAAAATTTAATGAGCCATTTCAGAAGAGTTATGCAAGGAAGGAAAAGGCAACAGACATTGGATAAGTTTGTGATTAAAAGTTCACCAAAAAACCTAGAAGAGTTGAATCTCTGGAAACGAGATCTCCCCCGACCTGGATGGGGGGAGGGTCTCCTTCCACACAATAACCTCCTCCCCACCCACCACCCTCCTCTTCTCTTGTCCGTCAAGCCAGAAGTCTTGCCAGTCATAGTAAGTGTTCACTTTACAAACGTTTTTATAGTGTTAGTTTACCATTTTAAATTATATTATTAGATATATTAAGGTTTTTTACACTGACTTTTACATTATCTGTGTAAAATAAGGCAAAATATACATAATATATATTGGTTAAATAGGGGTCGAGAACCAATTAATATTATTCCCATTAAACCTTATGGGGAGATTAGCTCAGTCGTCACAATTTGAACACTACCAAGGTCTAGGAACGGATTGTGTTAAATGAGTCAAGGGTCTACTGTACATATATATATATATATATATATATATATATATATATATATATATATATATATATATACATACATACATATATATATATATATATTTATATATATATATATATATATATATATATATATATATATATATATATATATATATATATATAGCTACAGAAAGTGAAAGGCCGAATTACAGACAGTAATGGGGCATAATCAGCAACATACTATAAGATATACTATAGAAGAAAAACAAATAAAATTAAATTAAGTGAAATATTAACTTTCAAACTTGACTAGGCTGGAGAGTTCTTGTGGCTAGTGCAACCTACAAAAAGACATGAAAGGATGAGATTGGGTGTTTCTATCTATCTATCTATGGAACATGTGAATGCTGTCACTTAGTAGATGATTTTTGCTATTCATCTTCCATTTTCAAACTTTGTATACTATGTGTCTGGGGAATTTAAACTATGAATTAAGGCTAATCAAGATTGATGGGTTTATTATAAAACATATAAGAACTTTAATATCAGTTGCATCAAATATGGAAACAACAAAGGAATAATATCAAAGCAAATTTCACTTAAAGATTAACCATATTTAAAAATCCATCAGATATAGATGCAGAAAACAAAAAAATACTAGTCCACCCTCAGGCTACATGCATCACTTATGCTAGATGTGAGTACTGTATTGTGGATACTGTCCATTTGCCTGAATAGCTCTTTTTTTCATCCAGCAACCACCTTTGGTATATTACTTGCACATTACATTAATTATGAATAGTCTATTTTTTCTATTTTTGACAGATAAAAATAAAAATAATAAAAGTCATGAGAAGAAAAACCACTCATTTTCTTTTCTACAAGGATCCAATTAAACACGAGGTTGCATATTTGCCAGAAATGACACTCGTTCACTTACTAGAAACTCTGGCTTCTACTTTATATTTTGTATGCGTGGTTTGTGGTTGCTTTACTTTAACAGAAAGAACAGTGCTAAAGCAAAGCAACCCAAACTAAAACTGGAAAGCAACGATGATATTTCTACTGAAAGTGCTGGCTGCTTCACTGGAAAAAGTGGCATTTATAGCTTGTTGCACTTGAAAATAATTTATACTTGAAGTCCTAATGGAAGTATACACACATGTATATGAATTATCTAATAAAGTAGTACTTACAAAGTGCTTTTCTCCTGATGAAGAGCATCAAGCTCCTTTTGCAACAGATCTATAATTTCACGTGAGGCTTTGTATTCATCCTGGGTTGCACTAAGGTCCTCTTTAGCTGATTTGAGTTCCCCACAAAGCTGCAATAAAAAATATAATGCCATACCTTAATTCAATTCCTACTGCTTAATCAGAATAAAATATTAAGACTCATTACTGAACTTAACACAGAGTTGCTCAGCTGTATTTTCTTGCTCCCATAATCTCTTTACCCAAGAATAACGACCGAAGAAAAATTCAGGATATATGACCCTTTGGAATGAGTTACTATATTCTGTAGTTCTACATTTGAGTTCCCCATTAACATATAATGTTACAATGTTTTCCCCCAACTTTTTTCATATCTTCACGCGAGTATTTATCTGGAAAATCTATTATTCAAAGATTTATAAGGGAAATTCTACTTATAAGCAAAAAATTTATCATATTTTATGGCAATTTTAATTTTTTATAGGTATAAAAACCAGAGCCTTTCATACACAGTATCCTTCGGCATATGCTGGGAAATGGTCATTGAGCTTGGTACACTAATAAGTTTGTTAACTGGAGATTATGGAGGAAAAAGGGGGAATACCTCTCACTCACCTGCTGTCATGGACAACACTGGGTGGTTGCAGTGGGAACTACAATAAAAGGCTCTGGTTTGTGTAATCAGGAAAAATACAAACTATTTTAAGTTTGATACAGTATTTGTTCCTACAGAAACAAAATAACTGTTTTTTTATATAGGAAACTCAATCCTTAGGTGGGAAATTATCTCTGACAATTGACTGGGGTTGAATACTACCCAGATATGCCATGATCCTGGTTGAGAGTGCGAGCAAGGGGATGCATTAGCTCCTGTAACATCCTACCAGTTCTGGTATACATATGACAGAACAGCGGGGGCCCAAGGAGTGAGTTTTAGGATATGGAGAGCCTAAAGATCAGAGAACAATGATATCCACTGTATGGGATTTAAAGTCAGGTCACTAATTCTGGCTAACACAAACTGATGGGAACATAGCTATACGATTGTCCATCCCCTCTTGTTATAAGGAGTGAGGGAGTTGCATCTCACAGCCAGATCTTTAGTACTGGGTGCTCAAAGTGTAGTTACCTATATAACATCTTGTCTGATCCCAGTTGATATCCCAGCCTAGATGTTGCTAGGAAGAAAGATAGACATCACTCTGCACTCATATCTCCAGGCTTACACTAAGCAAAAGTACTCAGGATAGATATTTGTCTGAAAGGAGCTGGGTGCCTAAACCCTCTTGAGTGTCCATTTAACTCCCTGATGCACTTTGCCAAGGCAAAACTAGTAAAAAAGACAGACTTAAGGGTTAACTCTTGGTCCAAAGCTTCCCCCATGGGCTGATAAAGTGCTTGAATTGGGCTACATAAGACAAGGGTCATATCTCACTTGGGAGGATGGAGCTCCCAAGGAGGACAAGAAGGTCCAAGCCTTCTTGTGAGCATGGATAGCCCCACTGAAAGGGAGAGATCCAGGCCCTTCAGTCTTAAAACTGTGCTCAAGGCTGAGCAAGAGCCTTTGCAGCAGAAACTGAGGGAAGCTTGTCTTGGCAAACTTAGCTGAGAAGTCTGCGACCTGTGGAACAGACACTCAAACTGGAAAAGACTTCTATGAAACAAATGACTGAAACTGGCCCACATTCCTTGATACATATTTGCAGAAGGACAGAGGTTCTCATATACCTCCACTGCAGACCTGTGAGATGAACCTCTCTTTCACAAGACAGCTTGCATACCTCCAAGCATGAAGCTGAATAATGGTAATGTGGTACCTCTGAACATGTGACTGGCAAAGAAGAGTGGGACAAGAAGGAACCTCAATTGGTGCCTAACCCAGGAAAGTCAGCAGATCTTGGCACTACTATCTTGACGCCAATGAGGAGTAACCAGGATCATCAAAACTATTGATCACCAATGTACCAGGCTGAGTGGTGGTAAGGCATAAACATCCTGATTGCCCAAGGGGTGTTTGTGTGCATTTTCCATCATCACACATGGACCTGGAACAAGAGAAAAGAACACTGGAAGGTTTAAGTTCAGGCAGGTGGAAACCAGGTCAAGCATACGAGAACCCCAGAGCTCTAACTGCCTCTCAGATTTTTTAGGATAAAGTTGGTACCATTCAATCCCTACAACCTACAACTGGTAACTGAGCTAGTCTGTCAGCAGATTCTGCCAGCCTGGAATTTATCTGGCTGATAGCTTGACAGAATAGCAAAGCCCAATTTATGTATCTTCATTGCCAACCTACAATGTGGGAGTGTGTGCATCCCAGCCCTCCTTTAATGCATCTGTGAATAAATGCATTTTGAAAGAAAGAGAATTCTTAAGAACTGCCAAGAAGTTCCCATTGGCCTGCCACCATACTAGACCCTCCCTGGTTTCTTGGGGCAAGGGTATAAGTTGAGAGGGGAGGTTGCATGGGGCTGATCAGTGCTACTTCAACTGCCATTGAATCAAGCACTGGTGGATTTGTCCATGTGGAACAAGCTTCTCTAAAGATGACAGGTGGTCGACAAACAGCCTGGCAGAGCCAAGCTTGTTGTTCCTGCTGGGTAAGGAACAGTACTAATACCTCCCTGAGCTTGCTCATCCGATAGTCTGAAGGAAAGCTCTTACTGCTACCAAGTCTATGAACTGTCTAGGTACATTGCCTGCTGCTCAGGCATGAGACCCAACTTCTCCCAGTTTACCATGATCTCCAACTCATGACCAAATGGGAGTAACAGGTCTCTGTTCTGGATAAAGCATTCTCAGAGGATGCCAGGACTAACCAAGCAGGCACGTAAACACCAGTGGGGCTGTTACCAGTCCTAAGCAGAGGCTTTGGACTGATAAACAGTCCTGTTGCCGAAAAGCAGAAGTCTTCAGAGAGTTCTGATGGATATTTGGAAGCACCCTTCAGATTTATAGAAAGCATGATGTTGCCCTTTCTGATGGAATCATGTGCAAACCATGCTGTTTCAATCCAGGAGCAAATTTGCAACACAAAATTGTTCAATGGTGAGAGTTTGATGACCAGCCTACAGACCCATTCCCCTTCTCCATTAGGAAGAAACAACTGAAAAACAATGAAGACTGGTCCTCTACAACCTCTTTCTTTAAATCTTCACTGAAAACCCTTATGGACGAGTCAAAAGACCATATTGCCAAGAGAGCTCCAGACGGATATCTGGATTCAGATGCCACTAGAAAGCAGTGATTAATTTGCCCCTGGCTTAAACACTTGAAGATCAGAAAATCTGACAATTGCATTTGGCAAACTAATCTATATTTTAGTTATACAAAAAATAAAACTCATAGCAAACTGAGTAATATTAAGCCTGAGTAGTACTGTATTAAACAAAGTTTGCAGCAGCAGCCTGCCTAGTGTTGTGGCTCCTCAAGGTTTGGGTTTAGGTGTCCTAACCCCTGCCAAGGGTTTGGTGGATTAAAGAGTCATGGAGCTCCGATCTTTGCCTTTCCACCACTGCCTCCAAGCTACCTTCGGGAAAGGGTAACGGAGCCAAATATCGAACTGTACCACCAGAGTAAGTGACTACTATTCTAATACGAAATTGGTCTAGAGAAGAGGAAGAGGGACAAAACCATGTCTTCCTTCCCAGAACAAAGGTAGGTGAGACTGACACTGGTGAAAGTCAGTGCCTATCCCTACAACACCAGTACCCTCTGGAACTTCACCTTCTCATCCTGAGATGAGACAGACACCTGTCACAGTAAACTCTGCCAACTTGTTAGAGAAAGATCTACCCTTGAGGTGGCCTTCAGGAAAGCCAATACAACAAACTCCATGGTACAAAACTTGACAACCAAGGATGTATCTTCCTGGTGGAGTTTCTCTAAGAGGGGGAGGTAGTTTGTCAGCCTGCAGACTGAGAAGTCCTCCTAAGCTTGACTGGCACAGAAAGGAGCTTGTGCAATCTCCTGGATGACAAGAAACTCTCTAACCCACAGATCAGAGAGTTCTACTGGACACCACATGCAAGCTGGGACCATGGCAACCTGACTGACTGCCTCACTTCAGGAATGCACCCAAGGGTAGGCTTGATCAACAAGATCAGGAGGTGTGGAGCTATGGAAACCTTCCCAAGATTATTAGGCTCACAAATGAGCATGATAACCTCTCAGAAATGATGCTATAGCTCAGTTAGCTGAGGTTCTGGAGAAGAGGGACCATCCTGGCCCTTCATATCCTCAAGAGCATGCACTTGATCCTCTCCCACTAGAAAGGAAGACTCACCTAACTGCTCCTGTGCCCATTCCTAGGGTTGTGGTTTCTGATTGGCACTATGTGTATGGGGGAAACACCACATGCCCTGGAAGACCTTCCCTCCAAACCACTTTCAAAATCTGTATCAGCCAACCTATGCCTTGCCTATACTCAGCACCAGCCGAGTTAGTAAAGGGAATAGTAGTACAGGCAAGCAAAATGCTTTGCACAAACGCCTTCTGCACTTGTGGAGAACTACGTGCATGAAAGGTGGATGGGCTGTGTGAACAAGTCCTCCCAAGACTAGCAAGTCCTGAGAGGGGATCAGTCATAAACAAACCCAAGCCTGGCATGCACACATCTAGGGATCTCACATGAGCTGAGCAAGATGAGGATGAAGAAGAATGCAAGAATACTTCTTCACCCTCATATCGCAAGTTTTACTCATCTTCAAGGCTGGAGGACCTGTCAAGACTAGTATAGTCCTCAATGCTGCTGTAGGGGAAGCAAGAAGATCTGGTACAGGGAGAGCAACTGCTACAAGAAGATACTCTCCTTACAGAATGCCAAAGAAGCAGCAGCTTGAACAGTGCAAAAACTTTCCTTTGCAGATGCCAGGTGGTCCAGAAACCCTATGAAAGATGAGCTAGCCAGAATGTTAAGGGCCTGATCTTCTGCAGGTAATCTTTGGATGACAACTTGTTGCCTGGATCAAAATCATTAGTTGGTGTGGAAGGCAAAAGAGGTACTCATATCAGTGCCACACCAGGGAAGGAACTCGCTTGAGTACCTGGAATGTCCTCCAAGAAGGGCAAGTGGTAGGATCCCTTTCTGCCACAAGAAGACACCCCGACTCTCCCCAAGACCAAGAGGGGGTAGTACTTGGAGGAGGAAGTGGTATAGGAAAAATAGGGGCCAGAGAGGAATGAATTGGCAGGATTTAGCAGGTCACTGGAGGCCTGTCCACCCTGAAGCCTGGAAACACTTCATTTCTTTCCACCTCTTCTTACACAACTTCTCCCACTGTGAGGAAGACCTTTGCAGGGGGAAATATGGGTGCACAATTTCCCCCCTACAAAAAAAGAAATAACTGTAAGGGTCATTGTTTACAGGGACATGAAGCACCTGCAAAGTCACCCTTGTCCCTCACAATGACTTTGTCCTTGTTTTTATCTCCATAATAAACAAAAAGGATAAACAACCCACACAAACAGACAAATTAAACAAAAGCCATATATTCAGCCAACTTTCAAACACAGCAAGAGTGCAGCTAAATATCTACTTTTCAAGGCAACTGAAGAAAGAGTGCTTGGTGACAGTAGCTGAGTGAGAGAAATTCCCCTGCTGAACTCCATAATCATCCATTAACGACCTTTTACTTAAGTTCAACAACCCTCTTCCAGCTCATATTGAAGGATACTTCTATAAGGAGATGGTCTGTATTTCCACAGGAACAAATATTACTTTTCTTAATGCAAAAGCACCCATTCTGAAAATATACTGAGTACCAAACTCTACTTTTAATGAGCAAAGGGGGTTAGTTAGAAGATGAATGAGACCTTCCAAAATTGAGGACTCTTTTGTCACATGCCTAAGCTCTCATTTCTTGACTTTGTAGATCTAAGATTGTAAACTGAAAGGTTAGAGCAGAGGATATTCTGAATAAAAGTACTGTAATTGGTATGTAGTATAAAGCATAGTGTTTTAATATTCTGTGTGCTTATACATTTAACAACTTACTGCTTTTGCTTAGGCATGTTACCTAATTACCACAAGATACATGAATGAGTGCATAGGAGAAAATCAACTTCATGACAGAGTTGCAGTAAAAAAAAAACCCAGAACACAAAACATGCACACTCAATCTCAATTCCAAACTCTTGCAGGCAAAATTAGCACTACAGTGTTTGCATACAATTCCCTGGACAACATAAACAGCCAGGGAAGGCAAAACTAAGCCAACATACAAAATTCAGATACATGTTAGAATGGTTAAAATCTTTTAGGTCAGTCTGTACAGTCACACCAGTGGTTTCCAAGATTCATAACAAAATCAGTTACAAAATCCATTCCTCTTGATTAAGATATATGTCATGCAGTCTTAATGGAATATACCATTAGCACAATTTGCTCCTTGAGAAAATAAAATTTCTTCATAGTAGTATACCGTAAATTCTATTCTACAAGTCATTTAACTGCATCTGTCTTTTCATACACTTAGATAACTACAATTTATGGCATTATTTTAGACAAGCTTTGATTACAATTTGAAGCCAGAAATATCAATCATTAAGAAGGCAAAAGAACACCATATTAACAGTAAAAAAAATCCCCAATCTGAAATGATAGTTTTGTACATGACTGAGACTATACCCTGGAATAATAAAAAAAAAAAAAATGCAAAACCAAACTATTTACTTATTAACCCTTTAAGATCCTGATGACATCAAATGACAATGTGAAAATATCTTCCCTTGAGATTCCAATAAAGTCAAATGACAATTAAAAATTAACCAAAAGTATTCTGATGTCTGAGATTGTTGTGGGATGGTTTATCTCTATTTCCTTTGCAAGTAGAGTCTGTCCAAAGAGAATTATCATTAAACCTGTCCTAACCATAAAAACCACAAATTTGTATTATTTTTCCTTACATTTTTATATGCAGTCACTGGCATAAATACATACCATTGGAAAGGAAATTTCTTTAATTTGTTATAGGCAAAAGGATTTATAAATCAATGTTATAGGGCTAAAAGGATTTATACATCAATCTTTTTTTTGATACAGTATTTATTAGGGAAAAAATGAATTCCTGTTCCTTGCACATTTCAATGCATTAATTTGACTACATAATTTTGGAGACTTTATTTTAAAAAAAGAGGTTTTCACTAAGGATAAACCTATTTTTGGTAGCCACTGTGAATCCCAAAAAGATTTAGTCTGAAGGTCCCCTCAGGACTCCATAAGACAGACCAACCAATATCAAAGGATTCTCTCTAAGTTGGTCTTGGCCAGAATAATGCCTGTGATTGATACTAATGAAGTATAAAAGGATTCAAGGCAAGAAGGCACTTTTCCTTGCCTACAGTTTTTACCCAGTTTTCCTTCACCCTTCTCACACAGATGTGGCAACAGTGAACAAACTGGCAAATATTCCCATTGCTCACCAGGTTTGTGAAAGAATAATACTCACCACAATTTCCTAAGCCTTTTCATCAGGGAAAGAAGTTGGGTCTGAGGACTCACATAGGCTACCAAAAATAGGTTTTTCCTTCTTCAAAACTTGTTTTTTGATAGACTGCTGCTGTTTGTCCTCAAAGGAGCATACAATCCTCGAAAAGGGACAAAATGGCCTATCTCCCGATTAAAAAATCTCAAAAGACCCAGACAGAAGAATGGTGGTCCATGGCAAAGTCATGTAAGTTTTTACCTAACTTCTTTTATTCAGGATACCCATTATGTATTATTCCATGTGGTCCTAAGTGATTTACTGAATCGTGCCAGGTTGGAAAAAAGCATTATTGCACCTCTCCCTGGCAATATCTCAGAATAACTACAGCATCAAGAAGGCCCTTTATTTTTTGCTAAGGTGCCTCTGAGACTGGATGTCATGGTAGCAGTGTTCGAGGAACACTGCCTCTGAGGACTGCCTTGTAAATTCTGAGCCTTCTTTGCAAGAAATGCCTCCAACATAAGCCAGGGATGCACCAACTCCCCTGATGCCACATGCAAACCAGGAAGTGATTATGCCTTTCTAATTAGGGCATCAAAACTATTCTCAGCCCATGCAGAGAAAGTGGCTTGTTTGTGATAGGGTGTAAGAAAAAAGGACCATCTGGGGTGTTTGCCATGACATCTAGGTAAACCTAGAGTGCTTGGACTGGGCACAATGTCTTATCTGCAATTCTGAGTTCCTGCAGAATAGGGGATTTCTTTTTCAAAGCCCTCATTCTTGGCCAGAAATAACAGTGCAGCTAAGTGTGTGGGTGATAGAACATTGTCCCAGCTCCAGGAAATGGATGCAACACCTCCCTAAATAGGTGACCATCTTCCCCCTACATGACAATGCTCTCAATGGCCTTCTCAACCTGTTAAGGAGGCATCCATGTGTATTGCTACCAACACGGATGGTGGACTCATTTTGACCTGTTTTGCAGAGTTCCCTTCCAGGGCCACAGACAGAATATCTTCCCAACTGTCTAACTTCAAGCAAAAAACCCAGGTGGGATAACAAAAATGCCAAGTGGGTGTGAGGTGGGACTTGTTCCAGTTTATCTGAAGACCCTTAGACTGGAGTCTGCTGACTACCACTCTAAGGTTTCATAAACACTCACCAACACCCTCAGGTTTCATAAACACACTTCTTTGGTAGCTCCCTCGAATAGTTGTCTAGGTAGGCTACCAGTTGAATTCCTTCTTTTCTGAGTTCCAGGACAACTATTGCTGCCAATTTCATGAAGACTCTCTGTGCAATATATAATGCAAAGAGTAGGACCTAGAATCTGAAACTTGTCCTTTGCTATCTGAACTCCTAGGAAGGGGTGGAAGGAATGGTAACAGGAATGTCTTTTATGTCTTTCAGATCAACTGAGGCTGTCCAAGTCCATCATGGAATGAATTAAAGTATAGTAATTCAAATGCAGTAGTCATCTGGAAATTGCAGCACACAACTCTTTTCAGGTCCTCTGGTGCTACTCCATGAAATCTCAAAAATGCCACCATAAGGTTTGCAAAAGGTCTTTGCAACTGCAGCCAAAACAGTCCTACAAGGCTCTGGGAGCCTCACTGTAGTTACTTCAAGAATAGTGAATGAGGCTAGAACAGAAACGAGGTGGAGCCTTGCATAAAACTCTGAAGTGGTTGTTCCATCTGAGATTTGGCCCACGGGGGCACCAAACTTCTGGGTGGCCACACTGAACTGGAACTTTTCCCAATTAAAAGGAAGGGCAAGTGTTGTCCATTCCTTTGTGGAATTACCAGATACTGGGATGGTAAAAATAAATAGCCTAATTTCCAACATTTTCTTATGCTTCCCTGTACTAACTGCAAAGTTCTTAATATCTGCCTTCACATGATTAATTGTTATAAGAGTGAAGGGCAGAAAGCTGGTGCCATCCACAAGGAGGTATTGGTTCTCCAAGATTATGGAGGTACACTGTACTATAATTTTCATTGAAACAGAAAATGTGGTTGCCTCAATGGCTTTTGTTGCCATACTAGCAAGGAGGATGAACATATCCTGTGGAGGTTTCTGAATGCCTGCCAAAGAAGGGACCACACGCCATTCTGTATTGGGAAAAGCAGCTATCCATAAAAATTCCATATATTCCACCTCAACAACGCGAGGTATTTGCCATCTAGTGAAAGGATACACAATGAGGTGTCATGCCAAGGGTTACCAGTACTGGTAATAGGGGCAAGTACCAGGGGCAGGCTTCAGGGGGTTCAGTTCGAACTGGTCATAATATTAGAACCAGTCACAACTATGAAAATGGGGGTCACACCTCAATGAATTTTTTTTTACTCTAAAGGGATCTCAACAACAGATTTAATTTCTCTTTAGCCTTGGGCTGTCTGTTGGCTTGCTCCCAGGACCAAAATTTTTTGGTGCAAGGATTAATTCCCAAAACAGGTGGCTTTTGAAGGCTTTCTGGTCTCTTGCTGGAGGACTTTTAAAGTTCTGGAGATAACCTTCAACTGAGTGTTCAGTACTGTTTCGAATTCCCATCATGAATCCTCAACTGCATCTTTGATGTAGCAGTGCCCAGTATTGAGGGCTTCCCCAATATTGTGCATATCATGTTCAGAAACTCTCAACAAGCCTCAGACAGAATTTCTCTATCACGATCACCATCCTGGGCGAATTGGGCTTGGGTAGTCTCATTGTCGCTGCCAAGCTAGGACATGGGAATCTAATGAAGGACCACAGCCCCTGGAAGGGATCAAGCTTCAGGGGGAAGAAGGGTGGGGCCTATTGGTGTTCCTTCTCACTATCAGGCTACTACACAAGTAAAAAAGTACTCAAGGGAGAGGAGGGTAGCCTTATTAAGGTCCTCCTCAACAGCAGGTTACTGAGGGTGAAAAAGTATTTCAGGGAGTGGAGGGCTGCCCTATTAAGGTCCTTCTCAACAGCAGGTAATTGCATGGGTAAAAAAGTACTTCAGGGAGAGGAGGGTGGCCCTATTAGGTCCTCCTCAACATCATGTTACTGCATGGGGGAGCCAAGGTATTGTTCCAAGAGATCCCTCTCATGTGAAAAAGTCAGTGACCCTGGGTCTTCCAAATTCAGGATGGAAAAGTTCAGTGGCAAGGTCTACTTCATGCCAGTATTGGGTCACCTATCTCAATGTATGACTTAATTTCCATTGAAGAAGTCATACAGGGAGACCTTGAATTACAGCATCTTGGCATACTGGCCAGGGTACAGAATCTGCTTGGAAACAGAGGGGAATACTCTCAGCCAAAGCTCTGCCAGAAAGATGTACTCTCCTTCCCCCTAAACTTCATCTGACACCTTGGACCAAAGGGCTAGTCTTAAACAAACCTTTCCCTCATGGTTTGCTGCCAGGAACATGTTGCTAATTTTGCACATGTCTGAAAACTACCTAAACTCAACCTTGTATCAGCAAGCCTATGTTTATGGCAGAGGGTACATGCTGCCCCACTGGCAACCATCATTGGGTTTAGCTATTAGCAGCTCTGTAGTGAAGAAAGACAAAAACTATGAGAAACAGTCACATACATGCCATATAT
Organism: Macrobrachium rosenbergii; assembly: GCF_040412425.1. NCBI lineage: Eukaryota > Metazoa > Arthropoda > Malacostraca > Decapoda > Palaemonidae > Macrobrachium > Macrobrachium rosenbergii. Next base: position 12,997,774 of record NC_089761.1, read on the forward strand.
ATCTGTCATATAACTGGAATACGCATCAGCATGAAACAGACTAACCTTGCTGTAAGTACATGGCAATGACATTTAGGAAAGAAAAGCTCAGTGGGTTACCTTCTTTTAAAGATAATATAATGACTGTGCTGGTGTCATCCCTTCAAATCATGATTAAACTACAGGTACCATTACCAGGTTCCACCTGTTTTATATATTAACAAATCAAGGAGAGCAAAAATCACTATCCTGCCAAGAAAAAAATTCATGAATATCATAGGAAAAGGGTTATAAAGATATATAAATATGTGCAACCTTGACATCTAATTAAGTAATCAATACAAAAATGGTTGATAAGCATGACTCTGAGGTAATGCAATACTAATACAGCCTTGGAATACTCTGGTATTCTATTAAGAGCTAGTCTAGCAAATCTGCTTTATAATGCCATCAGTATAAATTTACACAGGGTGGTACATTTAAAAGTTATTATTTTTTTTTAACCTGTCTCTGCTTGTATGTTCAATCTGAGTTCTGGACTAGTGTATTTTTAAAATGAATGCTAGCTTAACAAAACTAATTAAAATACCATATCATGCTATCATGACTGGTGTGTTGACTTTTAAAATATTATTGACTACCTATATACACCAATACTTAATGAGACAAATTTCTAAGTAATTGAAACTTGCCTAACAAATTGTCATTAAAGTACCACCAATATTATATCAAATTTTACTATACCTCTAATCTAAATAACACCAATGAGATGTGTTTCTATGCAACTGAAACTTGCCTAAACAATCAACATTACGGTACCACCCGTAGTACATTGGATGGTACTATACCTAACTTATCATTAACTACTGCAATTACTTGAGTGTTATGGCTCATATTCTTACACTGGTAACTAATATATCATTGGAAATATTAGTTTCAGTTATTAGAAGCCAAATCTTGTTTCTTAGGCTATCATAAAAGTTGTGATGTCACTATCCAGTGGAGTAATACATACTAAGAGTTGATCCACCTAAACATATTTTCCAATCCCTTATAACATAAAAAATTCCATGATAATATAGATAATACGGGAAATTTATCTAAAAAATGCAACATGGGATATGTCATTTAAAACTAAGCAATAAGTTAAACACATAATGGAAAACTGTAAGTCACTCATCATTTTGAAACCGAGAAGTTCGACTAAAAAATAAATTTTCCTTTTTATCATGCTCCCAAAGTATTAAGCTAACTTTTAAATGGAATTAATGTTACTGTAATTTTTTTTTAAAGTTTGCTTAATACATTACCCTTAAAAAAAGAAATAAATGGTTGACATAAAAATAGAGAGCTGGAAGAGAATTTCTGCCTCTCTCCCCTTCCGACCGATCTATTTTTAGAAGTCTTCTCAACTTCTTTTCAATAACTTCTTTATTCTACGTCTCTTTCTCTTTGTTCTGAAATGCTTTTTCATGAACAAACTCTTTTTTATTTGGACAAATACAACTCTTAGTTATTATGTCTCTACGTTTTAGAATATATTTGCCACACTAGCGCATTTACACTTCATAGATGGTACAGGTAAAATTAGATCAATTTAAACTATCTACTGTACAGGTAAAGACATACAGAGAAATAATAAGTTGTAAAAATGGGTGAGCGCTAACTATGAATGAGAGAGAGAGAGAGAGAGAGAGAGAGAGAGAGAGAGAGAGAGAGAGAGAGAGAGAGAGAGGGTTGTCCTTACCTAAGAGTGAAATTATTTATCAATTATTACAGAGACAGAGAATAACACAAAGAGAGAGAGAGAGAGAGAGAGAGAGAGAGAGAGAGAGAGAGAGAGAGAGAGAGAGAGAGAGAGAGAGAGAGAGAGAGTTAAGTATATCTTAGTTTAACCAGACCACTGAGCTGATTAACAGCTCTCCTGGGGCTGGCCCGAAGGATTAAATTTATTTTATGTGGCTAAGAACCAACTGGTTACCTAGCAACGGGACCTACAGCTTATTGTGGAATACGAACCACATTATAATGAGAAATGAATTTCTATCACCAGAAATAAGTTCCTCTAATTCTTCACTGGCCGGTTGGAGAGTCGAACGCTGGGCCAACAACGTGCTAGCCGAGAGCTCTACCTACCCCTCCAATGAAGAACTCGAGAGAGAGAGAGAGAGAGAGAGAGAGAGAGAGAGAGAGAGAGAGAGAGAGAGAGAGAGAGAGAGAGAGATTGTCCTTACTTGAAATATCAAGTTGAATTATTTATGAATTATTACGGAGACAGAGAGAATAACATGGAGAGAGAGAGAGAGAGAGAGAGAGAGAGAGAGAGAGAGAGAGAGAGAGAGAGAGAGAGAGCTATTCTTACGTTAGATATCAAAAGATGGAAATTCAGTATTAAACTACTTTCAAATGAAATTAAAGTTACTGAAATTTCATTTAAAAGTAAGCAATAAATTACCCTTAAAAAAAAAATAAACAGTTGACGTAAAAATATAGGAGAGTGTGAAGATTAGTACAGTATACTATTTCTCTCCCCTCATTCCACCAATCTATTTTTAGTAGTCTTCTCATTTTTAAAAACTTCTTGATTCTGTCTTTTTCTCTTTGTTTTGAAATGCTCTATGTCTCTATGTTTTAGAACGGAGCATTTATAGTTTGTACATGATACAGGTAAAATTAGATCAATTTAAAATTATCTACTGTACAGTTAAATACATACAGAGAAACAGTAATACGTAGGCTGTGCTAACTACGAATGAGAGAGAGAGAGAGAGAGAGAGAGAGAGAGAGAGAGAGAGAGAGAGAGAGAGATATAACAGTTGTCCTTACTTAAGAGAATGAATTATTACGGACAGGACAGAGAGAGAGAGAGAGAGAGAGAGAGAGAGAGAGAGAGAGAGAGAGAGAGAGATATACAGTTGTCCTTACTTAAGAGAGTGAATTATTATGGACAGAGAGAGAGAGAGAGAGAGAGAGAGAGAGAGAGAGAGAGAGAGAGAGAGAGAGAGAGAGAGAGAGAGAGAGAGAGAGATAATTATGTAAGAAACCTTTGACCCGCTAACCAGCAACACTCCCCCTTCTTGTCATGTTAAATCGACATGTCTGACAGCTTTGCCTTCAAGCTTCTTACAAAAGATGAGGGAAAGATATTTGTTTGTTTAAAATACATATCACATAATCACATAGGAATTCTGTAATTACAGTTACATTATTATCATTATTGGGGAAGCAAATCCACAGTTATGTATATGTACATTACATATATTTAAAGATAAATCAATATAGATAGCTTTCAGGAAATTGTTTGGTTCCCCTTTTCAATTTGATGCATTGATGTTGCACTCCAACGAAGTAAACATAAAAGGACTCAAAACAAGCAAAGTTGTTTATAAACTATGGAACCGGTCATCAAACGTAGATCAGGCAATGCCGTTGTTTTCTGATGAAAGTCCTGCCAGTTGTCTGGAACGTCTAATTGGTCCTTGCTCGATGCTGTCGTTTTGCTGGTCATCAACTGCATAAGCGCCTGCAACATTGGTTACTGGAAGCAACCAAGTTACCTGAATGGGAGAAAGAGAGGCAACCGCAGCATCAGATGTGGCTAATGAGACAACACTATCATAATGGTCTTTATTCTTAAAACCTTTCATGTACTTCCTGGAAATAAGGTTGTTGGTGAATTTATCTTCCTGTGTGAAAGATTTATTGCCTTCCATAGATAAACCAATATCTATCGCCGCACCCTCCACTAGTCTTCTTATGCCAACATCTTTACTGCTAAAAATTGCTTTAGATTCTGCCCAATTTATGCAGTGGTTGAGTTTAAGACTATGGCTAACTAACACATTGTCTTAAACTTGACCACCGCATAAACTGGGCAGAATCTAAAGTAATTTTTAGCAGTAAAGATGTTGGCATAAGAAGACTAGTGGAGGGCGCGGCAATAGATAGTGGTTTATCTACAGAAGGTAATGAATCTTTTACACAGGAAGATAAATTCACCATCAACCTTATTTCCAGGAAGTACATTAAAGGTTTTAAGAATAAAGACCACTATGATAGTGTTGTCTCGTTAGCCACATCTGATGCTATGGTTGCCTCTCTTTCTCCCATTCAGGTAACTTGGTTGCTTCCAGTAACCGATGTTTCAGGTGCCTATGCAGTTGATGACAAGCAAAACGACCGCATCGAGCAAGGACCAATTAGACGTTCCAGACGACTGGCAAGACCTTCATCAGAAAATGACAGCATTGCCTGATCTATGTTTGACAACTGGTTCCATAGTTTATGAACAACTTCGCTTGTTTTGAGTTCTTTTATGTCTACTTGGTTGGAGTGCTACATCAACACATCAGATTGAAAAGGGGAACCGAACAAGTTCCCGAAAGCTATCTATATTGATTTATCTTTAAATATATGTACATATACATAACTGTGGATTTGCTTCTCCATTTTAAGACTCATGCTACTATGAGTATTTTTTAATTATTATTTTTATTGTTATTATAATTATTATTATTATTATTACTATTATTATTATTATTATTATTATTATTAATAATCTTATTAACATTTGAAAATTAGTAGTTATTATTAGGTAAAAAATTTATTTATAGTTATTATTCGGTAAAAAAATTTATCACACAACACAAATAAACATACATGTACCATAAAAATTCTCTCATCTCAGTAAAGAGAGAGAGAGAGAGAGAGAGAGAGAGAGAGAGAGAGAGAGAGAGAGAGAGAGAGAGAGAGAGAGAGAGAGAGAGAGAGAGAGAAATTATTATTTTATTATTTAATGTTATTTAATTTACACATAAAAGCTTGAAAACTTATAAAATTACATAAAAATCAAACATATCACTTATGCTGGGTTTCTCAGTATTCCAAATGTTCGTGTGTCTGTGAAAAACTCATGTACGACAATTAGTTAGGTTCCAATGAAAAGTTCGTGTGTCTCTGAATTTTCGCAACTCGAATCATGCAAGTTCGGGGTATTACTGTAAATTAAAATTATCAATATATAATAAATAAATACTGTATCATCAACTAAGAATTTTTAGTCATACAATTCCCAAGTAATGAGATTTAATAAGTGTCAAAGTTGACACCAAAGCAGAAGGCATGGCATAGCCCAGTAGCTTAATCCCGAATCTCCACCTACATGGATGCATTGGCTAGCAGATAGTAACAATTATGCCAAACTGAAAAATTTTCAGAAACAAACTTTTTACAGGAGCTTAAGACTAAGCACTTAACTTTCCTCACCTGATAACTTCAACATTTCATCTACACAGTCTTTGAAAATGTTCCGGAGCACAGTTGGGGCATGTAAATCACACAGGAGACCAAAGAGTAATGGGGATCTTTGCCAGTTTGAGCGCTGTTGCCACATCAGTACGGGAAGGGTGAAGAAAAACTAAGTAAATGCTGTAGGCAAGGGAAAGAACCTTGTTGCCCCACAGTAGTGGTCTACCCTCAAGTCTCAATCTCGGAGTTGATTAAAAAATGCCTCCCCTTTTAGGAGTTGTTGGAACTGCTGACATTGCCCTCAACAGAAGGCACAACTTTTGCCTTAAGTCTTTATGAGCAAACTGCAGTGAGTCCTTGGTGTTGCCTCAGTCATGCTTTCCTGAGCCTAAGTTGTGTTGACTGGCCTTCAAGCCTAAAGAAGTCAAAGCTTTACAATTAGGTCTTGGCCAATATCTTCCATCTTGCGGGGTATTCTGCATGAGGGTGTAGAGGCATGCATAGTCTCTCTACAAGCCAAGATTATTGAGAATAGGTGGGCCTTTTATTAATATTTTCAGTGAATTTCTAGTAGGCAAACCTAAAGGGTCTGTGTTGATGGCCTGATACTAGCTTTAGCCATGTCATTTCTGGTGTTTCGTTAAGGTCGTGTTCTTGGGCCTTTGCTACTTACTATTTACTAGTGACATGTGGCAAGGTCTGGAGAACAAGCTTATTGCATATGCTGATGAAGCTGTTGCTCCTTGGATAGGGATCTGGCACATATTCATGAGTGGAGTAGGCTTTGGGGCATGAAGCTTAACCCTTCTAAAACCTAAAGTATGATAGTTAGTTGATCCAGAGCACTTTTGCCTTTGCATCCTGATTTACATTTAAATGGTACGGCTGTAGATGTCAGCAACTCTTTCAAGATCTTAGATGTAACTTTTGATAAAATATTCACTTTTGAGAAGCATATAAAGTACATAATAGTCCCTCCTCTGTTTCTCAAAAAGTTGATATCTCACAGAAATGTTTTAGAATGTTTCAAGATGAAGTGATTATAGCTGTTGAAACTTTTTTCTTCTCCCTTGTTTGGAGTAATGTTCTCCAAAGTGGTCTTCTGGTGCTGACTCTCATCTCAAACGCTTGGATGGAGTTATGTCATTAGTCAAGTTTATTTTGCCAACTCTTAATGTTAGCTTATGGCACAGACGTAAAGTGAGTTCATTATGTTTGTTAAATCAAATTCACTACAACGACAAATATCCGTTGCACTCTTCTTCACTTAACCTTGCTGTTATTGCTCACAACACTAGGTAGACTGCTGCACAGTGTGACGTTTTCTAGTATCAGGTGTAATAGCATGCAGTTTGCTATTAGTTTGATCTTGGCTACAACTTAAATGTGGTATAGTTTACCTAGTTCAGCTGTGGAATCCTCTGATCTCCAATTGTCTAAGCAAGGAGCAAATTCATTCCTGCTCTCTGCTGATGTCTCCTGAATTTCTGGTGTATCAGTTTTACTCTATTCCCTCATATTTATTTATATATCATATTTTCCTATAACTTATCTCTCTTTCTGCAGGCTGATTTCCCTTTGAAACCCTCTTGGGTTTGTAGTCTGTTGACTTTGTCCATAGGTTTTCACCTGAAAATTTAAAGAAAGAAGAAAGAAAAGGCAAAGTATAAAATTTAGGAAATAAACTTCCCATTCCATTCCAAGGCAGAGAATCATTAAGTTTAGAGTTCTTTAATTCTATATACACATGTATATGCAGCCTTATGTGGATATGGATGTAACAAACTAAATCAAAGTTGCACTGTAAAAAGTCTCTAGCACTCCAATTGTCTCTGATATCCTGTATCCAACTTCCTGTGAGGGAACTTCCTCTGAGAGACACAGTCACAATAGATAAGAGGCTGCATCACCTCATGGGAAAACAATGGTTCTGCAGACTTGTAAAGAGATTTCTTGAAGTTCCATTTGAATAATATTTTCATTAATCAATAAGGAGCCAGTAACAAGTTAACATCCTCTAGCCCCTGTGTGTTAGTTTGGAACCTGAGAAGACACTAGAGAGGTCAGCATACCAGGCATCTCTGATACATAATTCATATCCATGACCATACTTGTCCATTACTGGAGGATCTGGACCCTCTAAGGAGACAGTATCTACCTAGCCAAACAACAGAAGTACCCCATGGCTAAAATTCTGATCATACAACAACCTAAGTGGCTTGGGTATAATGATACCAAGAAGTCCCAGACTCCCAGCTCTCCTGGACTGAATAACGGTAACCTCAATGTGATATATCTGGCATAACAAGTCATGTTCAGAGGTAGAAGTATTAGATACAGAACTTCAAGTGACCTCTGTTTTCCTCTTTCAGCTGTCCCCCAGACACAAATTCAGCTGGTGGCTGGACCACAGATGAGCAAAGAGAACCTGCTAGCTGGGACATCTCCAATAGTGTCCTTCACTGTTACCTGAATTCTCAACTTGGTCTATGTATGGCTGCCAGGTCCCCTTTGGCTGTCTAGGCATCAAGCTGACTGACCAGATGTTATGGGAATGCAAAGGTGCCCACTAAATGGTCAACTTTTTGAGATTGCTGATGGAAGGAGTACAAGGTCAAGCACATAGCATTCAATACACATCTTCCTATCACCAAACCAAGTAAGAGAAAGAGTACCGGCTTTTATAAGATGAGACAGGGAATTAACATAAAGAGATTCCACCTCTTTCCACCTCTTCTAACTACATTACTTATCATAGTTCACGACTTGGAACTGGATATGTCTACCCAACCAAGTATTATGACAATATTAAAGCAGTACATCAGTAATTTTCATGAATAAATTCTTATCAGTGATTAGCTTTCCTATCCATCACCACAGCAGAGTCTGAATATAATAAAAACTTCACAAAACTCAATCTGCACAGCATGCAAAATGTGCAAGGCACAGAACACTGACAATACACAGTAGTATTTAATATAGTAAAACTTCACTAATCCACACCTTTTGAATCCAGTTTCAGAATATCCAGACAACTTTTAGATTACCATATGATTTTATTTTATTCTTTTGAATATATAGAAATTGACTGACAATTTTAAAAAAATTGTAACAATGAAATATTTTTTATTTTGAAATGTACAGTATTTACTGCACACATCTGGCACTAGCACAAATCAGATAGTGTGCAATAAATATTGGCTAAATTGAAAACATAGCTTGATGTTTTATAACCTTCTTCAATGTTTGATGTGGTTATTGCACATAAACATGTTAAAAGTATAAAATTCTTTCACATTAAACCTTTAATAGCTATTGCCTTTATAATTACTTTACTAGATAATTTAAAATTTTGTCAATGTTTGGTATGATTATTTTTATGGAAATTGGTCAGGCAATTTTACAATACCCACTACTTAATGAAATAAGCATATAAAAATAATAATGCACTAAAATATAATACAATAAATAAAAAAAATAAAAACAATTTGTTATTTAATAAAATAAACATATAAAATATAAAAAATATAATACATTGTAATAAAGAAAGTTATTTAATATAGAATACAGTACATTATTAAACAAATAGTAATTCATTATTATTTTTTAGACACCTCAGTATGATTATCAGCTAGTCAAACCAAAATGACTACAAACATGTAGTACATTTAGGATGTTGCCACTTTTCCCAGTTTTGATTCATAAAACCTTAACTAAAGTGTAGGTATTGTGTAAATTTTGCAGACATGTTTATACCAGGTCAGAAAGGGTAAACAGCTTGACATTATTGTTCTGCTTTATCTAACCATGAAGATGTAAAATGGGTGAAAGAACTGAAATTTAATGACAAGTAAAGGATGATTTATAATAAAAAAACCACAATAAATTAAAAAAATATTTTGATCACGGGGTAGTATTAGCATGCTTTAGTTTCTAATCATGAAAAACTATTACATAAATTACCAAAATCTAGCCCAGACTCACTAATAAAAATAAATGATACGAGAAAAAAAATAGTGTTATTGAATCCTCAAGTGATGGTATATTGCAGAGTAAGTCAGCCTTGTCCCAGAACAGTCTTTTGGGATGAGAAAGATTTTATGACCAAAATAAAGAACTGACAGAGCAGATTAACTATAGCTGGATTATAAGTCAGAAAGAAGTTTGTCAACATAGCCATGACATCCATGTTTGTAGTCATTTTGGTTTGACTATAGGCTAGCCTATGTACATGAATTTAGCCATGCCTACACTACCTAAATACATCAAACCTAAGCTAGACTAAGCCAGTGTAAGCATATTTCTTTGGCAATGCAAAGAAAATTTCCAAATACTATATTTTTTCCTGACACATTTCTAGCACATACTTCCCTTCAGTAATGCATAATTGTTCTGGTAATTATAACTATTGCTAGGTTTATTTGCTAGCCTAGGCTAGCCAATATAAAATAAATTTGGTTAATATGGACAACCAGTATATCCACAAAAGGTCTTCCCAAAAGAAGTACAGATTAGCAAGGTTTACTGTATTATCATATAAAATAACATTCCCATAATAAATCCTAATCAGATGTAATGGAAAAAATGTTGACATACCTCTTCACATCTTCTACAATTAAGCTTTGTGTTATGTAAAGGTGTGACATCCAATCCTTCCCGTCCTTCAAAGGAAGAAGACCTTTTACCCCTGAAAGAGCTGCGAAGCTTCCTACTTAAATTTCCAAGGGTTAAGTCTTCCATAGATGGCGAAGAAAACGGACTGTGGTGTGAAGCCAATGGACTAGTGGGTGACTTGGAAGCTAGAGGCAAAAATAGTAAAACATGCATGTCACGCAATGTCTAGAAACATTAAATTAAATCTCTTTCAAACCACCAGTCCAAATTTAATGCTTTGACAGTCATGCAAAGCATAAATCATAGGCACATATGCAAGGGTTACACTGTAGAATTTTAGGCATATCAGAATCAACTACTTTTCCTATAAAAAAATATTTTCTTTTAAAAATTCAAGTTTACTGAGCAATGTAAAACACTAATACCAGTAAAGTGCTAGAGAAAATCAAGTCTCTTTCAAAAATCATTTCAAGAAAACATCTCAAACTCATCAGTGCTTAAGGCTTACTAACCAGTCCCACAGGGCAGACAACAAGCAAGCATCATAAAAGCAGACTTTGCTTTTTCATGTTGTTTCATGACAACCATTCATACCTACACTTGACAGCTTTCTTATACTAACCTTGGAAGCTAGGGTTCCCCTACCCCAATCCTTGGGCCTACCTGTATGCAATTATAATATCTGAATATTTACCAAAAAAAAAAAAATAGTGAACTTCAGTATATAACACCACATGAAATACCTATCATATTCTTTTACAAATGTAAATAGGTTAAGCCTAAGACTAAATCAGGGCATGCCACAGACATCATGATACAATAAGGTCTTGATCACCTTTAAAGAACTTACATTCACTACTTGTTCTAAAGATTTTCCTTTGAGTACTGGGTAGAATGTTTGATAAAACTTGGCGAGCATCCATAAGACTTGTAGGAGGCTTCAAAGGTGTGGTTTTGTCATCCTCATCGCTTGGTCTTGTAACCGGTCTCATTAGATCTTTATGTGGATCTGGGACAGGTAATGGAGTGCTTTTTTCATCTTGAATCAGACCCATTTCAGGACGCTGTAAAAAAATTTAACACCTAAACTGGTATGTCATATATTTCATCTTCATCAACACCATCAACATTAACCTTCTTGTTAGATTTTCCCTTTACAAGCACAGATGTGAATCAGGTCTTTCCACTCTCTTCTTCACTGTGCACTTTCTTCCTGAATCCCCATAAGGTCTGTGTTTGGTATACTGTATAAGAGTTCAAACAAATAAAAACATGCAAATTCAGATAACTTGATAAACAATTAAAAATTATATCTTAATTTAGTCATCTGTACTATAAATATAAGTGACCTAAAATAAAAGAAGTAGAGGGCTCTGAGGCATCTCAAGGGGTCCCTTGACATCTTATAACTTACTGACCAAAGCTACCAATGTGAGTTTTGTGTAAGACCATAAGACTACCAATAGTTTTTGTGTAAGACTAAAACTAAACCTAAGTTAAAAATAATAACAAAGATACGGTAACATCTAAATAAATAACACTTATGGATTCTTCCTTCAAGACTGGCTTATATACTGTACTGTGCCAAAGATATACTACTCAAGGACCCAAATTCCCATTTTTGGAAGCCAATGAGGACAAGGATAATTCTAATTAGTATCCATTAGAAATAAGCTGTTGCATATGTGATATGTGTACTTTGTATATATACAGTACTTTGTATATATATATATATATATATATATATATATATATATATATATATATATATATATATATATATATATATATATATATATATATATACATATACAGAGCAGTCCTAGTTATCGGCAGGCTCAGTTATCAGCAATCTGGTTTTTCGGAGCTTCTCTAGCGATAAAATTGGCCATTTTATGCTGATATGCGCCAATTTCCATTATTGGTGCCAATATATAACTAACAGAGGTGCGATAACCGAAAATAGGCGATAACTGGGGACTGCCTGTAATAAATAAATAAATAAATATATATATATATAAATACAGGCAGTCTCCGGTTTACGACGGGGTTCCGTTTTTACGCCGCGTTGTAAACTGAAAATCGTTGTAAACCGAAAAATCATTGAAAATCGTCAAAAATCCTAAGAAAACCTTACTTTTAATGCTTTGGGTGTATTGAAAATGATGTAAAATGCATTTTTATTGAGTTTTTCATAAAACCTCCAAATTTTCATTATTCTGCTGTTTTGGAGCCATATTTCTTCCGTCGGATCGGCGTACAACGCGTCGTAACCCAGGAACATGCGTTGTAAACCAGGAAATAATTTCTGATGAATATATTTGAAAAGCATCGTAACCTCGAACATCGTAAGCGGACCCATCAGTAAACTGGGGGACTGCCTGATATATATATATATATATATATATATATATATATATATATATATATATATATATATATATATATATATATATATATATATATATATATATATATATATATACAGTAAAACCCCTGTATTCAGCGGTTTCACGATTCGCGGACTCGCCTATTTGTGGATTTCTCTTACATATACAGTATACGCATTATTCGCTGAAAATCCGCCCATTCTCACTATTTTTCACAGAGAAATATTTACTAATTACTGTATTTTCATCTCATTTTTATGACTAAATGCACTTTTTTTTATAAAACTATTAACCCATAAACACAGAGCCTCTATTTACAAAAGTGTCTGCTGTATGCCGGCGGGGTTTGGGAGTTACATGACGGAAAAAGTTTTTAAAAAAATCACAGCACGCTTAGTTTTTAAGTTTAAGAGTTCATTTTTGGCTCCTTTTTTTTTATTGCCTGAAGTTTAGTATGCAACCATCAAAAATGAAAAAAATATCATTATCATATATAAATATTGGAATATATGACAGCGCAAAAAAAAATTTCATATATAATTGTATACAAATCGCGCTGTGAGCAAAACGGTTAAAGCTAATGAGTTATGTTTTTCGTTGTATTGTACACTAAATTGCGATGATTTTGGTATATAACAAATTGTAAAACGATCAAAGCAACAGAGAAAAATATTATCACAAAATGATGCATGAATTAGCGTAATGAGCGGACGTAAAAAATTTTTTCAAAAATTCACCATAAATCGAAATATTGTGCTAGAGACTTCCCGTTTGTTGCAAAATGAAGGTAAATGATTGAATATTACTAGAATGTAATTTTTTTAGCTTACAATTGCAGTTTTCAACCATTTCGGTCAAGTTAAAGTTGACCGAAGGTCAAATTTTTCTATTTATCGTGATTTATATGAAAATATTTCAAAACTGATAAAAGCTACAATCATGAGTTATTTTTTGTTGTATTCTACATGAAATTGCATACATTTTCATGTATAACACTTTATGTAACGTCTAATAGAAAACGGTGCAAAAATTACGACAAGGTGACTAAAGAAATTCTGAGATTTTCAGCTGTTAGCGATTTGTATGGGAAGATGATATCCACTTATACCTCACTTGCTAGCCGCGTGGGTTAAAATGCGTCCACTGTAGTCCTGAGTTCTTGTCTTGGCTTTCGAAGCCCACGAGACGACGAATTTATTATCAACTAAAAAAATTCCCCTTCGGTAACATATATGAAAAAATATATTATTTCCGAGGTAGAGCAAATTGGATATTAAAGGACGTTTGTAGCTTACTGATTGAATATGAATCACGGTGATGTGATAAAAAAGTCATAATATGGCTCGTGCAACAAATGCACTACGTGGTTAGCATGGCAGAGGTGAATATCGCCTCCAAATACAAACACCTGAGTTCGACGGCCGATTTGTATAGGGGAAGACGATATCCACTTATACCTCACTTGCTGGCCGCGTGGGTTAAAAAATGCGTCCACTGTAGTCCTGAGTTCTTGTCTTCTGGTTCCGGAGCCCACGAGACTTACGAATTTATTATCAACTAGAAAATTCCCCTTCGGTAACATATATGAAAATATATTATTTCCGGTAGAGCGGTGGATATTAAAGGGCGTTGTAGCTTACTGATTGAATATGAATCACGGTGATGTGAAAAAAAGTTATAATATGGCTGCATGCGAAACGCCACGTGGTTAGCATGGCTGAGGTGGGTGAATATCGTCTCCAAATACAAACACATGAGTTTGACTTGCGATTTGTATAAGGAAGACGATATCCACTTATACCCTCACTTGCTGGCCGCGTGGGTTAAAATGCGTCCACTGTAGTCCTGAGTTCTTGTCTTCGCTGGTTGAGCCTTGTCGAGACGATGAATTTATTATCAAGTAACAAAATTCTTCGTTAACATATATGAAAATATATTATTTCCGAAGTAGAGCGAATTGGATATTAAAGGACGTTTGTAGCTTATATGATATATATATATATATATATATATATATATATATATATATATATATATATATATATATATATATATATATATATATATATATATATATATATATATACAGGCAGTTCCCTGTTATCGGTGGGGGTTCTGTTCGATGGTGCGACGATATCGATTTACGGGGCCTCTGTTAGGTAAGTATCGGGCAAATACCCAATTATCGGTGCCAGTAAGCAGAAAGTGGCGATTTTTGACGCTGAAAATTGCTGATTTTCATTGCTAGGCAAGCAAAACTGTAAAACCTGATCGCGATATCCGATGCCCGCCAATAACTGGGGACTGCCTGTGTATACAGTATGTGTGCATATATATATATATATATATATATATATATATATATATATATATATATACACATAAGATTTTAGTGCTGCTTTCGACTTGGTAAATCACAAGGCACTTATCAGTCCTCAAACTCAGTAAGTTATAATTATGCTGATCCTTGAAGTGTCCGTCAATCCCAAAGGTCTTGTATTACCTGCCCTGAATTTCCATATTTTCTAACTTCCTCCTATCTGACAAGTCCAAGTCTATCTCAGTTACTGCTAATCAACATTGGTTTCTTAAAGACCAAGATTCAGCCTCAGTCTTCTAGATTAAGGAACCTTGTTCTTAGTGATGTCACCTCACATCATTTAGGTGTGTTTAACCTTAACAACCAAGCAAAATGTGATGAAGCCAGTACGCTCATCTCTGGGCTTGTCTTTCATCAACTCCACGAATGGTTACCACCTGTAACAATGAACTTTAAATTTGGTAATAGTCTACTTGCCCAAGGGGACCAAAATAAGTATTGTGTGCCTAATTTGTACCTTATAGGAATCACTGGTCATTTAAATGGCAAAGTTGAATGAATAATGTTGAATGAATAATGTGATCAATTATACACCAACATAATGCCTTCAAATTTGGGTCAGGTATGTAAAATAAAGACTATACAGTAACCCCCTGTATTCGCGGTCTCACTATTTGCAGACTCACCTATTCACGGATTTCTCTGTGGAATGTATATACCCATTATTCCCGGAAAATTCGCCCATTTACGGTATTTTTCACTGAGAAATATTCACTAATTACTGTATTTTCATATCATTTTCATGACTAAATACACTTTTTGTGATAAAACTTAAAATACTCAGGTATAAGCATTTTTAGAGTTTTTTTTGTGTTTAAACTATCAAAATAGGCAGTTCTAAGTGTTTTTAGAAGGGTTTTAAGTATTCGTGGATTTTACCTATTCGTGGGGGTGTGGTATGCATCCCCATGAATACAGAGGTTTTACTGTAATTCATTTAAAACCCTAGATGAAAAATAAACTAAATTTAAGATAGAACAAATGTAACACCCAATAATTCAAATAGCATAACCAAATGTGTTGAAAGCACATTAACTGAAAAAACACTGATTCATAGACAAAATGGTTGCTTTTGTGTTCCTATTCATTAACAACAAAGCTACTAACACCAGTTGAAGTAGTCCGGCTAGCAGGTGTCTTAGTAGCTGTGCGCCTCTGACTGAATTCTCTTCTGGCTGCCTGCAGTTGCTGTAACCAATACATACGACCTTGGGCAGATGAGGCTTCAAGTATTGCTTCATCATTACCACATCTGTAATTGTGTACAGTATGAGAAAAAAAATTACCAACTATTCAAATAATGGTTTCAATAACACTAACCTCAATTTTAAAAGCTATGGAACTGAATCTCCATGGTGTTATTAATTCAGAAGTTTCTTGTCAAATCTATATATTTTCTAGTAGCTTGGGTCCCCCCAAAAAAAGAAATTCTCTCTCAAGGTAAGATGAATAGTCTTCAAACATACTGACAGAGGATGAAAATGCAGCTACCTAATGTGAGGAGATTAATGAAGTAATAGTAATCTACACAATAAGTTTTTCTTAGGAAGAACCAAGGAGATTGGCACCTTGTCAGTTACCATTATGAAATGTAATGGAGAGAAGACTAAACCATGGGTCCATTATTGCATACATAATCACACCATTCACTAATACTAATAATAATAAAATATGAAAATTTTTATGATAAAATTAATTATTTGGATACTTACCCACTGTTAAAGTTAGCTACATCTTCACGCATTCGGTGTGAATGGCATTTAAAATATGCATTCGGTGTGAATGGCATTTAAAATATACAAATGAATAATGTCCTACTAACATAGATGGACAGTTTGTAATCCCATTTCCCACTAGGTGGCATTGAAATTTTTACACTCTAGTCAGAATTTTTCATGGCTACCCAAAGATGAGGGGAGGCTGGGTAGGTTTCATTTCAGCAGTAGGTAATTACCCAAATAATTAATTTTACCATTACAATTTTTATTATTAGGAATAAATCTCACTTACTTTTAAAGTTAGCTGACTAAAACACTGAATGAGGATGGGGGTTAGTACAGCTGAGAAACATCCACTCAGTCAAGCAAACTAAAAGCTTTTAAAAAGGGGAAAGCTTTAAATATTCTTGCCAGTTGTGTGATCCTTCCTGGTATGTACTACTGTTGCATAATGGTGGATCCACAGCTGGATGTAAGTTTCCTCATAACGAACATGTTGGAGGATACTCACAAGGAAAAAGGGACTATCTCATAGAGTACTAGAGACTCATGCGCCAAAGTCAAAAGACCATAACTGGCAATCCAAAACTAAAGACAACGACTACCGTCTGATATGAAAGTACACTCCCATACACTAATGTGTTCCTCATGCTCCCAAACTGAACACTGGGATTTCCTAACAACCTGACGGTAGGGAGAAGTAGTTCTCTCATGTTTGGTTCAGGAAGAAAATCATCCCTGTCTTGATGATAGGACTGTGGGCTTTACAATCCTCACACAAAATTTGATGTCTTGCAAACAAAGCAAGGTTAAACCAGGTTCCACATTCATACAGCTGCTCTGACAATCTTCTCTAACAAAAGCTCTTAAGGTAAATTAAAAGGCATGCATACAGCAGGGACGTTGTGAAGTTTTACTTTCAAACAATGGCAGATGATCAGGATTTAACTCTACATGCACTGACTTAATCAAGCAACTTAGAAAAGAGACATTCATGAATACATGAACATTTGGCCTCCAAACACCACAAAATTGATTCTTAACTCCTTCTCTTTAAGGATTAAGTCTTTCTGGATAAGTCCTAAAAGCTATATCTGGGCACAGCAGAGCTTCCTCTTCATTGCCTACTAGAGCAATTAAATTAGGCACCTTCACAAAGGAAAGGCTTTGCTTTGACAATGTTTTTAGACTTACGTGTCTGCGAAAAAAAAAAAAGTTGTCTTCATGAAGAAAGCCTTACAAGAAAGCTAAAGGAAAAAGCATTTTGAAAGTAAAGTTCTTAAGGGCGCTTTAACCAAAGGCTTAAAAGCGAGGTAACGTCAAATTTAAGGGCTTTGTCCAAATTCCATCCTAAACAAAGATAGGAAGATTTTGGGGCTTCCAATTCAAAAGACTGAAGACATCATCCAAAGTCATGTGTGATATTCAAGTTAGCATGTCCTAGAACTGAAGGCAACATAGTGTCAAGCTTTAAGCCAAAGAACAGAAAATCACTGCAACCTAAAATACTGGAATAACTGATCAGGTTATCCACAGAGGTATGGGTGCTGGAAATCACTCAAGACAAGCACCAAGATCATAAACTGACCGCTGTTGTTGATGATGTCTCACAGTGCATATGAAAGATAGGCATAAGTGCCTACATTCAACCACTCTGGAAGTAAAGCATCAACCATCAAACCCAGAGATCCCAGTATGAAGAGCAGTAAACTGGGAGTTTCACATTTTGGGCAGTCACAGACATATCAATGTTCACGGATTTCCGAAGGTTCCACAACTTTTGACATACTTGTGGATGAAGGGACCATTCTGACAGAAGACTTACCCTTTCCTGTTGAGTTGGTCTACAATGAATATCTTTCATTTTTTTCCCTGAGGCAAACTGTTGTAGAAGAATGATAAAATGATGTTCATGGACTCTGTCCAAAGGAGAAGTTTCAACACTAGCTTGAACAAATTTCTTGATTTGTACTTCCTTATGTAGGTAAGGCAGGCTGACTGTTGGGGTAGAATGCGATCATCTTGCTCTGGTTAAATGTTCTGCTTGCATAAGATCTTCCAAACTGCCAAAAGCTCTTGGCTGTTAATATGCATTTGCTCTCCTGTGCAGTCTAACCCCGTAACATTTTGTTGATTTTCAGGATGGCTCCCCGACCTAACCACAAAGCAACTAAGGACAATGTGAGGTCTGGGCTCTAGAGGTCTAGAGGCAGGATTATCAACAATCTTAACCAATTTCCCTGCCAATATTGAGAACGTGAAAGATCCAAAGAAATTGTGATTGGAATAGAGTCTGGAAGACAAGACCTGACCCAAGAATTCTTGAGGTAAAACTGAATTGGTTATTCTAAAGGATCCAAAAATTACAACTGGAATAGTCTGGAAGACAAGACCTGACCCATGAGTTCTTGGGGTAAAACTGAATTGGTCATTCTTAGATGGACCATGTTAACAAACTTCACAAGAGACCACATGACCCAAAAATGGAAGCCACCTCTTGGCTCCAAGGCTTTTTAAGGACTGAGATTTTCCAAGCAGTGATAGAAAATGTCTGTCTGTCTCTTTGTCTGAGAAGCCAAAAATGAGAGAACTGATCTTCATCCTCAGATAAACAACTGACAGGGTCGGAGAAGCACAGACTCGTCAACACTGATCAGAATGCCCAGCACCAAGGCCAGATGCAGATGACAATCCTTAAGCCTCAAGATCACCTAAATGAATCAGTGAAAACTAACCATAGGACATCTACTACCCAGGTCTCTGCTCTACATTGCTGTCATGTTGCCCAAGAGCTTGACAGATTGCAGAAATGCTTTCTGGAAAATGTGCACAGGGTATGAGGATCTATCTCAATGGATGAAAGGAATCTCTTGCAAAGTTTTTCCTTATCAGAACACCATCATACAGCCAAAGGCTTCCTTGTTGTTAAGGAGGAAGGCTTATATGAGCCGTGGGTTTGCTCCATCTCAAAACCAGACAAACTACAACAGGCAACATCACAGAGGGTTTTAATAGTAACCAAAGTGGTGGTTGGTACAGAACTGAAAGAAGACATCTTCATGTGACTGCGACCAAAAGCAAAGTGGAGTGCAGACCAACAGGCAGGCAGGGCTTCCCCTATATATCAATAATTAATTACTTTGTCAGTAAGGTTAAATGGCCATTCAAGCTCACATTTGCAAACTAAAGCCTTATGGAAAAGGGTGAAAGTTTGTATTTGTGTAAAGGAACAAACACCTGCCAAAAAGTATACCATCATCTTCCTGATAACCATACAACTGATAAACAGTACTCACTATACAATCATAACACAGAAGTATATATACCAGTAAGTAAAAATAAAACAAGACTGAATGTGTTTCACCCATACCAACTGCACAAATATGCTGTACTCCTGGTAAATTTAGAACGGACTCTAATGTCTTCTTCCAAATTCAGGTCTGTTTTCTGCTCCCTACTGGGGTTTGTCACAGGTTCTGTGAGGCTCTTCTTTGGATCTTAGCTGTACTGCTTGCTAAGTTTACTTTTCATCCCTTCCTATCTAATTTTCTCTTTACCTTCACATAAAATCCCTCAAGCTTACCTTTCTGAGGCTAGAAATCAGATTCATGGTCACCAAACTAATTTATAAGTATAACAGTCCTTCATGTGTTCATTCATACACATTACAGAAACCATGTTGGAATAAGTCCTGTTTATTCTTAACGAGCTAATGATCATACAATTTAGGTACAAGCACTTGTCTGTCAGATTTTACATTAAAAGAAAAATCAAATTACAAGATTTATTCACCATGTTTCTTTAAATTCTCCAATATGAAAATTTACACTTCTGGTAGCCAACAAACCAATGGGGTATTTTTTGAGTACAGTCTCTAATGTTTTGTATATATTTCATGACATAGTGCCAAATGACTTGTAACCAATGATAGCAATTTTCAATCCCAGCTTTATTCTCAGCTAGCCATGGCTAAAAGGAACATGTATATACCAGGTGTTTCAAATTAGAGCCCCCTCCACAGAACGAATGGAAAGTTATGAAGTTTTCTGCTATAGCCTATCTCAAAGTACATTATTTGAAGTTTCTATTAAGCTATTTTTCATTTTACATTTCTTGTATTTTTCAGACTGAGTGACGGAGTTAGATACAGCCATAGCTCATGACTCGGAGGAAATCAGGTGGATTGACCGAATCCAGGCTATAACCTTCAGAGAGGCAGGGATGCTGGCGCATCCTTCATTTCACGTTCCTGGACAGTTAAATACATTAAAAGAGGTGAATCCTTTGTTAAAAGAAACTGGAACAAAAATCCATATGACTATCATCACGAAAAGAGTGAGAATCTTGGAAGGCCTAAAGTCCTTTCTCAGGAGTCAAAAGACATCATAGCTGAGGCAGTGGGTGACCAAGAAAGTCTTTGCGTGAATTGGCACTTGAACTAGAAACAAAAAGAGGAAAGAAGAGAAGTTATAGTGCTGTATATTGTGAGTTGAAAAAATCTGGTATCAAGCCATTTCATGTTATCAGCAAGCTCAACGTCACTCAACAACAGAGAGAAAACCGTGCATGGTTTTGTGGTTCATTTCTTAAAGATTGGGATGAAGCTGACTTCCTCCATGTTGCCGCATCAGATGAATTCTTCATTTACACAGTCAGGAAGCCAAATCATAAAAATGACATCATTTGGGCTGCAAAGTTGGATGATATTAGCGATGACATGCGCTTTCGCTAAGTTGTGAAATTTCTTGAATGTTTGTGAATTTCTCTCTGTTTCACAGCCAAACGGTTAATGTGGATCATCAAAGAAAAGGACAGTCATGGAATGGCTAATACTTCAGAGAAACTGTGCTTACTGGTGGAGTGTTTCCTTTGCTCAAAGATCCTGAAAATGTGTTATGTGTTGAAGTCACATTTTTGCAAGATAAGGCACCATGTTTCAAGGCTCTTCAGACACAGGAGCTGCTTCAAACAGTGGTATCGATTTCTTCTCGTCAAGTGAATTTCCAGGTAGCTCCCTGACTTAATATGTGTGAAAACATTGGTAGTATCTTGAAGGATCATGTTGGAGTGCAAAAGTGAACTATGATGGTATACCAAGCCTCGACAACCTGCAAAGAGAGGTGACCGAAGTGCTCAGGGAAATGGAGTTTGAGTCTCAGCTTTTTGCGATTTGCTGAAATCATACCCTCAAGAACGCAGGCTGTGGTACAGGCAGATGGAGCCCACAAAAAATATTAAATACTCAGAGAGAAACTTAAATAAATATCTGAGTTACTTTTGTTTTGTCCATATCAATTTTAGTTTATGCTGTAGAGGGGGGCTCTAATTTTCGAAACACCCTGTACAGTTGCACTGTACTTGTAAACAATCCTTCTGAAATACAGTATAAAAATATAGATAAGTTCACTACAACTGTATCACTGGATATCACTAATACAAAATGTATGCTTACCTAATGGTAAACAGCCCTTCATTTCTATTCTCTGGATCAAAGAGGGAATGTCGCGAGTGCAATGTCTATAGAGCCTAAGGGTTCAGAATCATTCTTCTGTTTGTAATAATACAACTTGCAGACACGATCAGAGTAAACAAACCACCTCTTCTTGGCAGAACTTCCAAAACCTCTCAAACCAGGAACGGAGGTCTTTTGCCATATGAGTTATGCTTATACAGGTAACCACATAATTTATATTCTCCTCTTGGATCTTGGTTTCTTCCTTTTCATCAATCTTGGAGAGTCGTCACTTGGGCGTGTCCAACTTTTTGGGCCTGAACAATTGCATCATCTTTTTCACATATGGCAACATTCCTATGTAAATTGCTAGTACATGTAGTATGAGATCTCGGTCTCAATTCTACTGCAGTCTCTCAGGTACCTTTGGGTTTTCACTGGCACAGGCTTGAGTAAGAGGCTGATAAAACATCATTTACTGTTCAACTCCAATCATTCCTACATGCCTGAAACAAAATAACAGAAATATACTTTCAACTGAAACAGAAAAATTAAAAAAAAATAGTGATTCAAACCAATCACACGTAAAATTGTAATACTATAAAATGCATAACAAAAGTATAACAATCAAGTTCATAATATGTGATTTTACACAGATACTGAAATAATGTGCATTAAAATGACAAAACAGGAAAAATAATTCAAAGCACCTGTAGTTTCATTAATACAAATCTCTCATTCAATGGAAAGCCTGCCAAAAAACCTTGCTCTCAATTGCAAAGTAGACGATACTGGCTATAGAACCTAACTATAAACAACTGGCATCACAAAGCCCACGAAAGATAAATACTGTAGAGGATAAAGTGGGGTGTTATGGTAAAAATAAGACTGGTCACCAATAACATGCCAACTGAGGAGTCAAGATACCCGTGGGTGTTGCAGCAGAAGTAAAACCTTATTTATGTTTGAACTGATACTGTATCTTGATTAAACAGCTGAGCAATATAGCAAATTTTTAAAGTACAGTAAAGCATTTTTTCTAACATACAAACCTGAAGGTCTTTACATAGGATTTAACTTGCTGATGCCAGCTGGAACAGCCATTCAACTTTCATGCAAGATCGTTAGCTACTGATGGTAAGGAAAGCCCTCCCACTCATTGGTCTGCACTCCACTTTGCCTTTTGGCCCATGTATCAGAATGAGAGGTGGCTGAGATGGTTTGTACGTTAGGAAAATACAAATTACTTTAAAATGATATTTTTATGATAAAATAAAGTTTGTTCCTACTTACCTGGCAGATATATATATAGCTGTATTCTCCGAAAGGGACCGACAGAAATTCAAAAACTTACGGCTGGCACACGCAGTTGGGCCAGGTGGTTAGTACCCATTCCGCCGCTGGGAGGCGGGTATCAGAACCATTCCCATTTTCTATTCAGATTTTCTAGAAACTAGAACTACTGTCTCCTGAGGGAGTGGAGGGTGGGTACTATGATTATATATATCTGCCAGGTAAGTATGAACAAACTTTATTTTATCATAAAAATATCATTTTGTTCATGACACTTACCTGACAGATATATATATAGCTGAATCCCACCATTGGAGTGGGAAGAGACAGAATAGGATTTAGGAAACAAACATATGTAGGCGATTGGCGCCTTGGTTCCTTACCTGTTAGCATTGCTGACTTCGTGATTACTGTCACCCAAGTCTGCTTCTGCTTTACTAGAGAACTCCAGCGAGGTAGAGACCTATAAAGCTGGTGAAATCTAGATGATCTGTCAGCGGGGCGACCACAATGTGACTAGACCATATGACCTTACTGTGAGGGCAAGCGACAAACTAAACAACCACCTGACCAAGCCTAGTTCGTCAAGAATAATTAACATAAACTAAGGACTGGGGCGACCCTGCCACTGGTGGAGACCCAACAACCATAAAAACAACACATCAAAATATTTAAAAAACACACAAAAAACAAAACTAAAGGAGAGGATGAGAGTCGCTTTCTGCCCCCAAGATCGTATTTGCAGAAACGTAAGGCCCCAGCCGCACAGCAATTCTCATATGACGTCTTTACTTCTGTAAGATAATGAGAAGCGAAGACAGAATTGCTTCGCCAAAAGTGGCACCAGAATGTCATTGAGAGACTGGTTTTTCTGGAAAGCCACTGAGGTAGCAATGGCTCTCACTTCGTGAGCCTTGACCTTCAAAGTTCTCAAATCTCGTCTAGCACACTGGAATGGGCGTCTATGATGGTGCCCATAAAAGAACGCCAGGCATTCTTGAGAGTGTTATATCAGGCCTCTTAACCGAGCACCAAAGATTGCTAGAAGGACCTCTACAATCCTGGGTCCTCTGTAAATAAAATTTCAGAGCCCTGACAGGACACAGGGTTCTCTCAGGTTCTTGTCCAGTGATGTTCGTCAAGCCCTTAATTTCAGAAGGACCTGGGCCAAGGGAAGACGGGTTTCATTCTTGGCAAGAAACAGAGGGCTCAGAGAACAGACAGCATCAGGGCCTCTGAAACCTATAATCTTGCTGATCGCTTGAAGTTCACTAACCCTCTTACCACAGAGCAGTTAGGAAAATAGCTTTCTTGGTTACATCTTTGAAGGAAGCAGAATGTAAAGTTCAAATCTCTTGGACATCCGGAATTTTAGAACAACATCTAAATTCCACAAAGGTAACTTAGGGGCGGCTACCTTAGGCGTCTCAAAGACAACAGAAGATCATGAAGGTCTTTATTGTCCGATAAGTCAAGGCCTCTATGCCTAAAGACCGCTGACAGCATACTCCTATAGCCTTTGATGGTAGGGACTGCCAGCTTTAAATCCTTTCTCAAATAAAAAGGGAAGTCCGCTATCTGGGACACAGAGTTGTGGTAGAGGAAATTCCTTAAGTTTGCACCACTTCCTAAAAATGACCCACTTGGACTGGTACACTCGCTGGATGAGGCTCTCCTGGCGTTAGCGATCGCCTTAGCCACTGGTTTAGAAAAACCTCTCGCTCTGAGCAACTTCTCTCGATAGTCTGTATGCAGTCAGACTCACAGCGGGAAGGTTTTTGTGGTACCTCTCAGAAGTGGGGTTGTTTGAGATCTGTTCTCAAAGGAAGCATTCTTGGAAAATCCACCAAGAGAGACATGACCTCTGTGAACCACTCCGCTGAAGGCCAAAAGGGGGCGATTAAAGTCATTCTCGTCCCTTCTGAAGCTACAAACTTCCTGATGACTTCCCCCAGAATCTTGAATGGGGGAAAGGCATACAGATCTAGACCCCTTCCAGTCCCAGAGAAGGCATCTACTGCTAGGGCCCCCCATGTCGAGAACGGGAGAGCAGTAAAGAGGCAGCCTTGTGGTCCTGAAGTTGCAAAATGTCACCAGGGGACGTCCCCAAAGCTTCAAAGCTCCTGACACACTTCCGCGTTCAGAGTCCACTCTGTTGGAAGAAGCTGATGCTGCCGACTGAGAAGGTCCGGCGTACATTCTCGACCCTGCTGAAACGAGTGAGAATTGTCACCAAGAGAATGTGCCCACAGCAGGATCTCTTTGGCAATCAAGAACAGGGACCGAGAATGAGTACCTCCCTGTTTCTTGAGGTGCGCCCCAGGGCCGTGGTGTTGTCTGGAGTTGACTTGAATTACCCGGCCTGCAGCGATCTTCGAAGAACTGAAGAGCCAAGAAAATCGCTTTTCAGTTCTTTTTAGATTGATGTGCCAGGACACCTGTTCCCCCTTTCCAGGTGCCTGACACTTCCTCCCAGTGTTGCTCCCCCATCCCGACATGGGCGCGGCCGGAAAACAACACTAGGTCAGGGTTCTGAAGAGAGAGAGAGACCCCTTCTGCCAACTTTAAAGGATCGAGCCACCACCGAAGATGGTCCTGACAGAGAGAGATCCTGAGAGACTCCTCCAGATCCTCCTTGTTCTTCCAGTTGTCCGCAAGAAAGAACTGTAGGGGTCTGAGATGCAACCTCCCAGGGAAACAAACTTCTCTAGTGATGAAATGGTCCCCAGCAGACTCATCCATTCCCTCACCGAGCATGTTTCTTTCCCCAGGAAGGCCAGAAACTTTTACGAAGCAGTGCTGCTGACGTTCCTGGGATGGAAAGGCTCAAAACCCACTGAATTCATCTGAATCCCAAGATAAAGAATGGACTGAGAGAGGGGATCAGATGCGACTTCTCTAAATTCACAAGAAGTCCCAGGGACTTCCTGTCAGCTCCAAAGTTGAATGTAAGTCCTCCAGACACCTTTCTTCGATGTGGCTCGATGAGCCAGTCGCCCAGATAGAGCGAGATCCTTATACCCGCAAGATGAAGCCACCGGCAACGCGTTCCTCATCAGGACTGTGAACACCATAGGAGCTGTACTCAGTCCTAAACAGAGAGCTCTGAACTGGTACACTCTTCCCCCAGGACAAATCTCAAAAACTTTCTCGACTGAGGATGAATGGGGACATGAAAATAAGCGTCCTGGAGGTCCAGAGAGACCATCCGATCGCCTGGTCGCAGCGCATTGAAAACAGACTGGGGCGTTTCCATTTTGAACTTTTCTTTGACGACAAAATTGTTCAGTCTGCTGACGTCCAGGACTGGTCTCCACCCCTGACTGTTTTGGAACCAGGAAGAGACGATTGTAAAACCTGAGACTCAGATCCAGGACTCAGGGCTCTATGGCCCTTTATAGATCATTTCTTCCAGCAGATCTAAAAGGATCTGTTGCTTCTCCGGATCGGTAAGAAGGAGACAGATCTCTGGGAGTTGAGGACAGGGGTTTTCGAGAACGGATCCTGTAACCTTTCTGATTACATTGAGGGACCAGGAATCCGCCCTCTTACTTTCCAGGCTTCCGAAAACAGGAGAAGCCTGGCTCCTACTGGTGTCTGGAGGTGGAGAAAGTCACTTCTTGCCCCTTTGGGAAGAAGGGGCTCCGCCTCTGGAGAGGCCTCTTCCTCGCGAAAAGGGT
Organism: Macrobrachium rosenbergii; assembly: GCF_040412425.1. Lineage (NCBI taxonomy): Eukaryota > Metazoa > Arthropoda > Malacostraca > Decapoda > Palaemonidae > Macrobrachium > Macrobrachium rosenbergii. The sequence goes on from NC_089761.1 coordinate 13,024,527, forward strand.
CTAGAGGAGGAAGATCTCCCACGAAAGGGCTTCTGTCTCTTCAAGGGTAGTCCCTGCGATGACGTGGAAGGGACACTAGGATCGTCTGGGAAGACTGTGCAAGGAGATCCTGAGAGCCTTCTCCCTTAAGGCTGGAGGCGAGATCCTGACAAGCGGCTGGGGAAGAGATGGCTAGACAGAGGGGCAAAAAGTAACTCAGCCCTCTGAACAGGAGAAACCGACTTGGCAGCAAATTGCAGTATAAAGCCCTCTTCTTAAGGAGGGTTGTACCAAAATGCGAAGCCAGTTCATCTCGTGCCATCCCCTGACGGCCTTGTCCATGCAAGACAGTACACTGGACAGCTCCCCAGAGAAATAGAATCTGGACTACAGTCCTCAAGTCCAAGGCCCCAAGCACCAATCCAGAAAGTTAAAGACCTCCATAGACTTGAAAAGGCCTTTCAGATGGTGGTGGTCTCAGAAAGCGTCCAGGACACTTTCGCCAAAGAAAGGAGAGACCTCCTTGGAAGCATCAACGAGGCTCGCAAAGTCGCCTTGAGAGGAAGAAGGAACCCTTGAGCCAATTTCCTCTCCTGTCTCATACCACATTCCAGCTTTCCGCACAATCTAGACGGGGTAGAGCGAAGGAAGATTTTCCTTGAGACTTCCTATCTTCCATCCAAGAGTTGACTCTCTTGAGAGCTTTTCTAGCAGCAAGAGAAGTCTTCATTTGCAGGAAGCCGGGCGATTTCACCTTCGAGGAAGCTAACTGCGAAGGAGGGGAAAGAGGAGCAGTAGGCTGAAATTTATCTGAAAAAGTTCCTTAAGCATACTAGCCAAAAACCCGGTAGTCGGAGAAAGACGACAGAGGGGCTGCTCCTGCTCTGCAGAGTCCGACTCCTGAGACAAACCAAAATCAAATCAGTCCAAAGAAAATGCCTATTCACAAATCCAAAGTCAAAAAACCAAAAGACAATCAGAATACTCAGTGGAAAATTTACGAAATCCAACAGCGGAGGTAGTGACAACAGGTGTTGACAATACCGGCGACAGAGAAAATCTGAATAGAAAATGGGAATGGTTCCTGATACCCGCCTCCCAGCGGTTGAATGGGCACTAACCACCTGGGCCAACTGCGTGTGCCGTAAGTTTTTGAATTTCTGTCGGTCCCTTTCGGAGAATACAGCTATATATATATCTGTCAGGTAAGTGTCATGAACAAAATATGCTATTTCTTCCTACATAAATACAACCCTTCAGTCTTTTTACATAGAGATTTACCCAATGGAGGGTGGAGTTTAGTCTTTACATAGGAGATTTGCCCAATGGAGGGTGGAGTTTGAGTAAATCTCTGAACCAACTGGTTTGGTTCTACCCACTCAGGAATACCTTCCTGGTCTGGAAGAGCTGAAGAAGGAATCCTGCACTTCCAGCTTGTTGGGACATAAGGGATGTTGTAACTGCTAGACTTCTCGGCTTAAAGTAATGAGTCAGGTCATTACTTTGAAAAAGGCTTGGAAGAACCCAAGAGTGTTGGAGACAATGAAACTTGCTAATAAGACTAATGGGTTTGTTTTACTCTCTCTCTCTCTCTCTCTCTCTCTCTCTCTCTCTCTCTCTCTCTCTCTCTCTCTCTCTCTCTCTCTCTCTCTCTCTCTCTCTCTCTCTCTCTCCTGTCTAGAGAGCGGGACATGCATCCAAACCATCTACACAAGATGAAGAACAGGATGCCCTCACCATGTAGTCATCCGCAAAATCTTCCGTTCAGCACGTGACGGCTTGCTGCCTGTCTCTTCGCCTAAAGAAAGAGACTGCTAAAAAAAAAAGAAGGGAGGAGACCTACCTGTCTCTTTGTCTAAAGAAAGAGACAGCTAAAAGAGATAAGGAGGAGACCAATCTTTCACACCCTTCTCCTTCACTTACCGAACACCTTAGGCGAGATGCATGTGTCCCATAAGGGAGTCGGATGAAACACACAACTTGTTGGGCAGCCACAAGGAAGAGCATGTCCAAATACTTATGGGCAAGTCTGAAGATAATACGAGGTATATGTGGTCTGGTGTACCACATGCCTGCCTGTATTACCTGGTGAGCCGAAAGGTTCTTCCGGAATACAAGGGACAGGGAGATAACCCTAACTTCGCGATCTCTCGTCCAGACCAAACTCGTTTACCTCGTCAGATGAAGAGCAAGCCCATTGCATCTCATGAAGCTTGAAAGAGGATGTGCTCTTGGACACCCCTTCCGTGGCCAAGTCCGTAATAACGAAGAGGCGTCGACACTCAGGAGTTCTCTTAAGGTAGCACCACAGCACTCTAATCGGACAAAGTAGCTTCCAGTTCTGATCATATCTACAAGGTCCCTCCCCTCAATTGCTTGGCATCGAAGGCCATGAAACTCACCTACTCTCTTTGCTGAGGCTAGGATAAGCAAAGAAAAAAGTCTTACAGTCAGAACTCTGTCTAATGACTTTCTCAACAGCTCATACAGCATAAGAGCTAGGCTCCTTAAGATGAGAATCCTAACCTGCTCGGGAGCCTGAGTTCCCCAGGTGGGCAAGAATGTTCGAAACTTCTCATAAGTATAAAGATCCCTCAAGGGACGAGAGATCTATTTCCTTCAACCAAAGGACTTGGCCAAGGGCAGCTCTATCGCCCTTAACAGCCAAGACAAAGAGAAGCTTCTCATGGCGAAGAAGGGTGAGAAAGTCCGCTACCTGCTGGATAGAGGCTTTGATTGGAGAGAGACCCCTTTAACTTGTCAGATCAACCAGTGCTTAACACCCTCATCTCTCAAATTTTGCTGAAATTTGGTTTATAGGGAAATCATAGGCCCAGAATCCATTTCTGAAATTTTTAGACCAATCCAACAAATGGTTCAAAAGATATGCAATCGGGGAAATTTGAGGTTGTAAGGACTGGGTTATGAGCGAAATACTGGCTGGGTGTTAACTGGTTTATTGGTTGTTCCTTACTGAGATGTGCAGAATCTTGGAAGATGTTATTGATGGCGTGAGCGGTAATGTAGCGTCTACACACAGACAGGTAAAACGGACATAAAAGGTTCAGACATCTGTGTTTGTCGGCAGACAAACAGATGGCGATATCAAGAGACATAATTAACATATAGTGATGAAACATACATCAGTGGAAGGGTCAGGAAATTCTACATATGGCCAATTGCATGAGATTCAAGACAGATTAATGGATACAATGCAATAGCATAATAAATGTGAAATGGAGAGACCTTTGCCTCTTCACAAACAGAAACATACACACAGTTTGATACAGAAGATTCGTTGGAACATTATGAGTACATGATTAGAATGCTTGCATGGCAATGCAAGTAGTGGTGATTGTACATACATTAAGACAACAATGCTTAGGAGAAAGACTATGAAATCCTGGTTGAAATCGCGTTCCTGTAGAGAAAGAAAACGAGACGCTCCTGTTTTGTCCTGTCGACTCCGATGATGACGATTGACAAACACACGAACACACGTGTTTGGAAGAGACAGCGCCGGGGCTCTTAAAGTACTCTCCCCAAGACGTGGGGTAACGCCTGATTGTTTGGAAGAGACGGCGACGGCTCTTAATGTTCCCCCACGCAAGCGAGGCATCGATCCCCAGCGGAAATTGTCTTGGCGACAATTGTAGTTGGCTCGAAGGGCTTGGGCTAGGGGCGGGTAGGAGGCTGAAGGGCGGCGCCGGCCAGCAGGAGCTCGAGGGGACGGAGCTGGTTGAAGGGGTGACGCCGGATGATCCTTCGTGGCCGGCTCGAGGGCTGAAGGATGACGGTGGCTGATCCTTGGTAGCCAGCTCGAGAGGGGCGGCAGCAGGCTGAAGATGACGTGGCTGGTCCTTCGTTGGTCAGCTCGTCCAGTCCGAAAAGGGGGCGGCTTCAGGTTTCCTGGAGGAGGTATCCAGGGCTCGGTGGTGGAGTGGGTCATCTCGGAGGGTCGGACTAATACTGAGAACTCAGGAACGGCGGGAAACAGCGAGGCGGCGAAGGGTCTATCAGGCGTGGGTCGTCATCTTGGGTCGGCCGGGTCCTTGAGTCACTCCGTCACCAGTGTAAGACTGGGTTATGAGCGAGAAATACTGGCTGGGTGTTAACTGGTTTATTGGTTGTTCCTTACTGAGATGTACAGAATCTTGGAAGATGTTATTGACGCGCGCGAAAGCGGTAATGAACACACACAGACAGGTAAAAACGGACATAAAGGTTCAGACATCTGTGTTTGTCGGCAGACAAACAGATGGCGATATCAAAGACATAATTAACATATGGTGATGAAACATACATCAGTGGAAGGGTCAGGAAATTCTACATATGGCCAATTGCATGAGATTCAAGACAGATTAATGGATACAATGCAATAGCATAATAAATGTGAAATGGAGAGACCTTTTTACAAACAGAAACATACACACAGTTTGATACAGAAGATTCGTTGGAACATTATGAGTACATGATTAGAATGCTTGCATGGCAATGCAAGTAGTGGTGATTGTACATACGTTAAGACAACAATGCTTAGGAGAAAGACTGAAATATTGTATGGTTGAAATCAGCGTTCCTGTAGAGAAAGAAAACGAGACGCTCCTGTTTTGTCCTGGTCGACTCCGATGACGACGATCGTCACACGAACACACACGTGTTTGGAAGAGACAGCGTCAAGTCACATGTGAGGTCACATTTTCACCAACCCATAACTTAATAATGATCAGAATTGCATAAAATGTACAGTATATGTATTTAGAATCAGAAAGAGCCAAGGAATTCAAATATACAGGTTTTAAAACTCTAAGTTGAAAAATAAAAAAAGTTATACAAAAAAACAAAATTTGAGGTCACAATTTGACCTCCGGGTATCAAATGAGAATTTTTTTATAGATGTAAAAATGAAGGAAAGGGCATTAGCTATTAGAATCAGCAAAAAAAGCTTGTGTATGTAAGTATTTTTCATGAAACTAACCTCATAAGTGAACACCCATATTCAAAAGTCAGGCATCAGTTCTACCTATTTTTTTTCACACTTAAGCTCATATTTTGACATACAGATTTTTTTATAGATATAAAACAAAGACAGGGTTCTTAGCTATGAGGAACAATCATAGCAAATGTTTGGCAATGTTGGTACTTTTATGTAACTAACTTTGACAAGTGAACAAAACAATAAAAAAATCATTGTTAGTACTTTGGTATTTATAAATTGCTTATATATTCCAGGAATTGTAATATCTTAGTCATTAGATATAAATTTGAGCTTGGCAAACACCAAGAACAACACCTACTTTATGGATTCATGTGCTAGCCAACACAAGTTTTGCACTTGCAATGCTTTCTCATCAATTTCTTTTTGGAAAAAATGTATTGAATTCTGCTGCCTCCTCTTAGGCTAGGACAACTCATTACAGTTAATATATGATGTCCTGGCACAGCACACGAATCCTTGTTTGATGGATAATAATATGCACTTGCTCCTGATGACCCAGAAGGGTGTAGAAAGTTCACTGTGAAATCATCAAACTCTTTCAAAGTTTTCTCCACAATTCCATACCTAACTTCTTTGTTGTAAATGCATTCAACATACTCTCCTGGTTTGACATACTTTGGGTTACAAGTATTGTAGGTTCATTAGAAATGTGGCCTTTCCTTATTCTTTCTTTTCTCCAATGCCACTGAGTTGGGATACACCATCAGCTCTTCCTTGTCCTGGGGAACAAATCTGTGGTATTTCTGAGTTCCAGGAATGACCATACTTTCCTTAAAATCGATGGTCCAACTTCTTTCTATCTCTTTCAATTCTGCTGTAGTAAAAGAAAATTCGGTCTCCTTGCTTAAGTTTTCTTCATAAAACTGAAACGTGTTCTGGTGTAAGACTTTGCCTCCAGTAGTTCTCAGCAAACTGGCACGAGCAGTAGCTCTTTTTACTGTCCCTCCAATCCCATCACAGGCATTTTTTCCATGGGATGTAGCAAAGAACTGCCACTCACAAGCCAGACCAAAATCCTCTTCATGGTAACAGAGGTTTGGCAAATTATATCTGTTCTTATACAGCACATCCATCTGAGAAATAGTGCCCTTCTTTAATTGTGGGTATCTGAATTTAACATAAGTCATAAGCTTCACTATGAATATATAAACCATTATAGTATCATGTTTTAGTGATGTATTTAAAAACACACACTAAAATGGCTAAGTTCTGGTCTACAGATGATCTGTAATAGATGACAAAAGGAGTGAACTGTACACTGTGGTGTCCCATTGAAAACCTTGGGCAGCCTCCTGGACAATAAAAGAATAATTCTCAGAGAAATCCCCTACTACAACTACCTCGCTCTCAGGTTGTAACGATTCCTTCAACTGCTTATAGTACTTTGGGATTGTTGCTGAGCAACAAAGTGATGATGAACCACCCGACAGATTTTCATGCTTAGGGATGTTAAGTATTCATGAAGTGGTTCCACCTTATCAACCACTGTACAATGGCCAACAGTCACCCATTGCTTGTAAGTTACTTCATTTGGAGCTGATTTCACACTGTCAAGCAACTCCAAGAAAATTCAGACACCCTCTTCCCTGGGCAATCATTGCAAGTTGCATCATGCACTCTCTCTGTGCAGCAGACATTGTAATCCAGAAGATTCTTTGTAAGAAAGACCCCTTTCTCCCAGTGCAGCTAGCTGTAATTTTTTGATTTGATGATAAGTCCAGACACAGACAGAATGAGTCCCACCACTACCAGCAAGCACACAATATGACGTATAATTTTGCAAATGTGGAAATCCAACTTTAGAATTCTTTTCATCATTTTGTATGGTTCAAAAATCTCTTAAATTTCCAAGGATCAATCGCTTTTTGCACCTTTGTTGGACCTTCAGCACCTGATAACATTTGTTAAATCCTTTGTACAGGACACATCATTAACATCATCAGCTCGCAGAATCTTCCTAACTATATCTTTGTTCTCTTCAGTTATTGCTTTCGCTTTGCTCATTGTTGGAACTTTTGGAAGGAGTTCATGTTCATAATTTCAGTAAACAGCTTTTTAACCATGTATATTGTAGTTTGAAAAGTTAACTGTTTTATCAGTGTGTGTGCAGTGTCAATATTTGTCAGTTTGGGAACTGTGACGTTTGCTCTCCATGAATGACTGTTTCAATTCATTTATTAATTTGTTCAGATGTTTTCAAGTGAGTTTCAGGTTCTGCATTATTATTTTTCCTTATCAGGGAAATTTCAACTCTCCATAACTGGGTTCACACTCTTTGTCAGGATTCTGAGCAGCTAATAGCTTACCACAAGCCTTGCGCTTTTTCTGCAAAGCGATGACAGCCCTTCTGAAAACAATAGAGAAGAGACTTCACACACAATTGACTATATCTAAATATCATTATGATTCAGACTCAGCTTGCATTTGTGTCAACTCGAACAATACAAAAGATGAAATTTATCAGTAAACCTGAAATATATGTTGTCCCTCTCTGGATAAAAATTAAATAAGTTAGTTAAAATAGAAGCCAAATAATAAAGGATGAATGTATTAAATATAGTAATGATAATTTAATAAAAACTTTTGTATATTATACGTTTAAGTTTTAATGCAAGAACTGGTTCAAGACCTTTCAGCTTTCCCCTATGAAACAATCACTGTCATTTTCAATCTTTATTATTAGAATTATTATTCAAATCACTATTAATAGTATTATTATTCATGAAGATAAGCCTTGTTTTCATATGGAACAAGTATACAAAGAACACTATTTATAATTTTCCAACAGTTCACAAACAACAATGAGTCTTTTTTTGAAGTTACAATCACATTTTCAGCAATAGGAAATACTAAGAAAGAGGTCAGTTATGTTTTAAAAGACAGTTCAGTAAATTATTAAAATGTATACCTGTTGTAATCAAAACACAAGGTGAAAATATTGCTATGTACACTTGATGTTTTGAACCTTGATGGTCTACTTGGATAACATCCACTTCTACACCAGTCTCAAACTGTACTAACCTCTGGATTCAAGGATACTGAAATTCACACAAGAAGCAACTTGTTTCAAATAGTTTTCAACTGCAACTGAGGTTGTTTCCCAAAAGCTTACCAACATACACTTTAGATTTTCATGATTGTTTCTCATATTAGAAACCCTGTCTTTGCTTTTATATCTATAAAAAATCTATATGTCAAATATGAGCATAAGTGTGAAAAATAGGTAGTTCACTGACACTTACGACTTATGAATATGGTGTTCACTTATAGGTTAGTTTCATGAAAAATACTTACATACACAGTCTTTTTTTTTTTACTTGATTCTAATAGCTAATGCCCTTTCCTTCATTTTTAAATCTATGAAAAAATTTCTCATTGTTGATACCTAGAGGTCAAATTTGTGACCTCAAATTTTTTTGTATAACTTTTCTATTTTTCAACCTAGCATTTTGAGACCTGTATATTTGAATCATGACTCTTTCTGATTCTAAATATATATACATTTATGCAATTCTGATCATTATTAACCAAGTTATGGGTCGGTGAAAATATGTGACCTCATATTTCGGTCATATCTTTTGAACTGTTTGTCAGATTGGTCTAAAAACTTTGAAAATGGATACAGGGCCTAGATTTCCTATAAAATGACATTTTTATAATAAAAAATAAAGTTTTATATATACTTACCAAATGATTACATAGATTAGTCCAAATAAAAACACTGTTTGTTCATGAAAAAGCCTTGTTATTCCAGAACAAAGAGAAAGAGAGCGTAGAATAGAGTTTGTGTTGAAGTTTGAGAAGACTTCTTGCCCAAAATAGATTAGATCAGCCAGAAGGGAGAGAGCAAAATTCTCCAACTCTATTTTTCATCAACCATTTATTTCCCTTTTAGGAGTAATGTAAGACTAACATTACATGACATTACAGTAACTTTGTTTATTTAAAAGGATTGTGTCCCTAATAGTGGGAGCATGATTAGGGTCATATTTAGCATTTAAACTTTTAGAAATATAAGCATTTATTCTAGCATTTTCAGAGACTGTGCCAAAGTCGCTAAAATTCACACACTTGCCTGAGGGTTCTGGAACCTAGTATCCTTGAGTTCAGATAGTATGTATGTATGTATGTATGTATATATATATATATATATATATATATCTCTAATATATATATATAACATATATATATATATATAATATATCTCTCATATTCTTATCATGCCGTGATTCATATACAATCTTGAAAACTATAAACGTCCCTTTAATATCAATTCACTCTACCTCAGAGTAATATATTTTCTTATATATTTTACGAGAGAGGAATTTTAGTTGATAATAAGTCCGTCCATTGAGGTGAACCAGCAGCGGACGAGGAATCAGGACTGGTGACACACTAACCAGTCGGCCTAAGAGAGAATTATAAGTAGACCATCTCCCATCAGCATTCCGTCGAACTCAAGTGTTTTGCGTTTGGAACGATATCTACCCACCTCTGCCATGTTGACATTGCCAAGTGCGTTTCTCATGCGACCATATCTGTTCTTATCACATCACCGCCAGTTTAAATACAATCAAGCTACAAACGTCCTTTAATATCAATTCACTCGAGTAATATATTTTCATATATATATTGCGAAGGGAATTTAGTTGATAATAGCCCACGCGTCCGTGGTGAACCAGCGACGGACGAAGATCAGGACTGATGACACACTAACCAGTCGGCCACAAGAGAGGGTATAAGTGAATACATCTCCCATCAATCCCATTAATGAACTCCAGGTGCTGCGTTTTGACCCGATATCACCCACCTGCATGTTGGCCGTCTTCGATCTGCGTTTGTCCCTTGCGTGTATATTAAACTATTTATCACATCACCGTGATTC
>NC_089761.1:13034889-13047389 GCF_040412425.1 Macrobrachium rosenbergii
CCTTTGTTTTGTTGCTAGTGACTCATGAATATACCTGAACACAAATTCCCTTTCCTCTACTTTAATGAATTGACTATTAATATTTCTCCAAATATTTTTCCATTTAAGTGTGGGATAATTATTTTCTACTATTGGAATTTCTTTCCTCCAAATGACTGAATACATTTCCCTGTTATTTATATTTGGAAAGAATTTATTGTGATATGCTTTCCTAATATCAACTACTGCCAAAGAATAATATGCAGGGGTAAAATATGCTATTTCTGATAAATTATCTAATTCCATCATACCATCTAATCTTACAGAATACCTGGTTAACCCGTTACAGTTTATTATACTTTTTAAACAAGTTACACTGAAGATTGCTCTTGCCTTTTCTTCAATACTTATTATTCCTAAACCCCCTTCTATTTTTGACAAATGCAGGGTGCTGCGTTTTATAGGTCGATACATACCACACCATATATGCTTGAAAATAATTGCATTCACCTTTTGAGCTTGTTTTTAGAGCTTCAGACTGTCATTCGATGGGCGGAGTTCAATTCCAGCGGCCGGCTGATGAAGAGTTAGAGAATTTATTTCTGGTGATAGAAATTCATTTCTCGCTATAATGTGGTCGGATTCCACAATAAGCTGTAGGTCCCGCTGCTAAGTAACCAAATGGTTCTTAGCCACGTAAAATAAGTCTAACCCTTCGGGCCAGCCCTAGGAGAGCTGTTAATCAGCTCAGTGGTCTGGTAAAACTAAGGTATACTTACCTGCTTCATTACAACACAATACCCGGCTACAAGACCAGGCTAGAAAAATATTTCCCTGATACTAGTCTAGTCACCATGGAGCACTTGCACACCATGGGGTTAACTCCTTGAGGGCGAAACAAGCGACCTACGCTATCAAAATCAAAAGCATGAGTTTAAATTTATAAGATGTTTTATAGCAAAATATTCTTTATGTTTAAAAGTATCTATCTGGGTTGTAACGTCACAGGACGACAAATGGCAGGAGGGAGAAAATGTAAACAAATGTAGGCGGGAGTGTTGAAAAGTCTGTGGTGCGGTAGAGACAGCTCTCTCATGGATAGGTTGTCAATTTTGGTTGTAAGTCTGTTTTGTGGTTTTTGCAGTCATAGCTGGATTATAAAGAACAACAATGTGAACAGGTGGGTGGGTTGCATAATTGTAGCGTTTTTGGATGGATTAGGCTAGAAAAACTTTCAAGTGGTAGCAGGCGTGGTTGGTTAAAAATGGACGGATCTGATGGTAAACTTTAGGAGATGAAATGGAGAAGAGACTGTCCGAGATTTAGCGGGACACAGGGCAGTTATAGAGAATGGAAAGGACAAGTCAAAGATTGGCTTGTGGTGTGTGGAGAAGTGAAATATCCGGGGATAGAGATAAGAATGAGCTTAAAAGGAAAAGCTTTAGAAGTAACAGAAGGAATAGATAGAGATGAACTTAAGGATAAAGAGGGTTCAAAGGTAATCCTGTCCAAACTAGACGAAGTGTATCTAAAAGATACACGAATGGAAAATTACAGTAAATGAAAACTACTCTAAAACAGAAAGAGAATCTTACAGGTGTATTAGTAGATGAGATAAGGAAAGGAGTCAGATAGGTAGGTGCAAAGAAGGGCAAAAGGTTTTCACGACCAGAACAAGCAAATCTCACAGAAAATAAAAACAAATGGTATTAGCAGCTTGTGGTCAAGGAAAGTTGGAATGTAAACATTATCACAGATAATGAAAAGAATATTGAGATTAGGGTAAAAGAGGAGGGGGTGGTGAGGTCAGAAGGCTATGCAAATTTTGCAAGAGGAGGAAAACCAAGATATCAGGGAAAGGAAATAGGGGTAGAGGTGGAAGAAATCCTATAAACAGAGAAGGAAAATGCAACACCAGTGCAACAGCCAAATTGAATGGCACTGGGCAGAGACTGTCCTCAGAATTTCAAAATAAGAAAAAATCCGGAAACTGGACAAGAAGAAAAAGTTAGTAAAATAGAGGAAGAATCTTGGGAAGAGTTGATGCAATTTTAGACACAGGATGTAATCAAGAGTCTGTGGGGAATTGTGACTCAGCACGCATTGTTGTGGGTTTGAATCAGGAAGAGTTGAGGAGGATGAATTATACTAAGAAAGAGTCTAATAAAGTATTTAATTGGTGAGTCATCACACAAGTCGAAAGGAGTAATGAAAATACAGTGATATTGAAAAACAAAAGTTTTATTTGATGTGCACTGTAGTTAATAGGCAAGAAAGCCATGAGTAAAAATGGGTATGACTATAAATTTAAAAGAGAATTGTGTTAAAATAGAAGTATTAGAAATGAAGGTAAAGTTAGAGAGGACAAACAGAACCACTTATGAATACCAATTTTGAGGAGGAAGGTAGAGGAAGAATTGTTACTGGAGGATGGAAGGAAAAGAGTCTAAGGGAAATTAAAGGTGCAATGATGAAGTTCTATCTACAGTTTGGTCACGGAAGTGGAGATAAAATATGGAAACTAACAAAGAAGCACAGTGGAGTAGCGGTTTGGGAGAGAAGGAAAGAGAAATAAAAAGTTACTAACTGATTTGATTACAAGTTGTGAAGTATATAAAAGATAAAAAATCCAGCTAAATAACCAGCTAGTAGGATTTTTGAAAGGTAAAACATTTTAATAAGTTATAGCAATGGATGTAGGAGAGAGAGAGAAAGTTCTTGGTAATGGAAGATATAGCAGCAAAGGTATTGTCAGGCTTTTGGATAAAAGATAAGAAACCAGAAACTGTAATAAGACACTTTTGACAGGTGGTTTTGCTATATTTGGAGCGCCTTCTAAAAATACTATCAGGCAACGGGGGGAGAATTTCAAAATGAAAAAGTGAGGAGGATGGCAAAGGAATTGGAATATTAAGTATTGGCCAAAACATCTGGATCTTCCGTGGAGCAATGGAATATGTGAAAGATGGTAGGCATAATAAAGAAAGTTTAAAAAGATGAAAAATGATGAGGATGTGGACTTGTCCAAAGCATTAAGATGGGTAGTGCAGTGCTAGGAACTGCTTAACAAATAAGATGGTTTCTCCCTAATCAATTAGTATTTGGAAAAAACCCTTCTTACCAAATTTAATGGGAGAAAAGTTCAAGTCCTGCAAGCAGAGAGAAAGGTATGGAAGCAGTATAGTTACAGGATAAACTGAATGCAATACATACAGGCCAGAGAAGTGTTTATAAAAAATGGAGTCTTGTAATAAAAATAAGAATTGCTAAACAAAAACATCAGAATATAAATTTGAAGAAGCAGTAGTGGGAGAGAATTATTCTAGGAGAGAAAACAAAAATGAATGGAGGACCTGCTCAGGTAAAGGGGAGTATCAGGTCAAACAGCAGTAGTTAAACATGGATTCTCTAAGAGTAGCAACTAGAATACATGTTACTAAGATTCAAAGACTATTACCAGAAAAAAAAGGTACCTAAAATAGATAAACACATATACTGAAGGAAGAACCCTGTGCATCAAAGGAAGAGGCATTAGATGGGCAGGAATACAGGAGATGATGGGCAGGAAGCCTTAGTTTGAAGACCACTAATGATAATGGGCTGGAGAAGGAATGAACCAGATATAGGGACCTAAAGCTTACTGAGAATCGAACCACATAGATAAAGATTTCTGGCAGAAATAAATTCCTCTAACTCTTCATCAGATGAAGGGGCCCATCAAGTGAGTCTGAAGATCAAACTCAGAAGAAGGGCTAAGATGTAATGCAGAAAGTGCAAAAAATTTTCAGCTGGAAGATGAAGGAAAGTGAGTTAATAGAAGGTAAGTTATAAACAAAAATCAACAGGAAATAGCAAGCTATAAAAAAGATACAAGACTAAATCAAGTCTTACCAAAAAAGATCAAGCAAATCTTGGGCTGATTCGTACAATATGGAAGACTCACAGTCATATGACAGGGATGGGTTAACTTGAAAGATTACAGTCATGGAAAAAATTGAAAGATGAAGAAGAGGTTTGCTAGGATTTGAAAACAGAAGCGTTTGAAACTAAAATGAAAAGAATTACAAAGTTGGAGAGAAAACAATATGAGAGGGAAATGAAGGACAAAAAGCTATATCTACAAAATGGATAGTAACTGAGAAGGTAAATGGTGAAGATACATTAAACAAGATTTGGTAGCTAGGGTTTTGAAGAAGAAATGGCCAAAGGGAATAGATGCTCCTACATGCAATAGCAAAATTCACAAATTTTTACATTAATAAAATTGAAAAGGTGGAATTGTTATACATTAGATGCCAAAAACCTTTCTACAGGTGACAAATATACAAGAAGGTATGTTAACAACACCTAGTGAAGATGGTTGGAGGTTGCTGGAGTGGACTATAGGTGAAGAAAACTGTTTATGGGCTCAAGGATGATTTTATCACAAAAGTGCATTTATTCATAAAGGTATGTAAAAATAAGTGGTAAATGAATAGCTTAAAAGCGAAGAGTAAATATATTTCCACAACCATAAATAGAATTTTGGAAGAAAGACAATAGAATTAATGGAATAGTTTATGTGCACATGTAAATGATTTTTGCTATGGAAGGATTTTTAACTGGAAAGGGATTTTAAAGGAAATTGCAAGTAGGAGAACAAACTGAAAGAAAGTGCAGAAGTAGGAACAAGAAAGTAAATGTTTTGAGTATACAGGATTAATAGTAGAGCATGAGGAAAATGGAATTTGTCTTCATCAGTGGCAGCATATAAATTCTATAAGAGAACCAGAAGCTAGAAAATTTACAGGTAATAGAGTATTAGGACAAATGGAGTTAACAGAATATAGGTCAGTGGTAGGACAGTTGGATTGGGTATTGCTACATACCACACCAGAAATATCATACGGCGTTAGTGAATTAAGTAAAGCCTTTCAAGAAGGAACAACTCAAGATATGAAAAGCTGATTAAAATAGTGAGAAAAACCAAGACCATAATGGGAGAAGTGATAATAAATGAGTTAGAAGAAAAAGATTTATTGGGGAAGCCTATGCAAATGCTTCATTTGGGATTATTGAAGATGGTCATACACAATTGGGTTATGTGATATCTTTGACATATGGTAGGAGGAGAAGTCCCATATGGTGGAAATCCAGAAATCCAGAAGAGTAGCAAGTCCACCATTGAAGCAGAAGCCTGAGTGTGGGGAGGAACTAGAAGGATTGATATATTTCAAACATTTGTGGGAAGAGCTAGTAGGAGGGAGAAAATTAGAAGCATTGATTAAAACTGACAGTAAAACCCTAATGAATGCAATAAAATCAAGTACTGGAGTAAGTAGTAAGAGATTAAAAACTGATATTGCAGCAGTAAGAGAAACAATAGAATCTGGAAGAATAAAGGATGTGAGATGGATAAAAAGAAAGCATCAAATAGCTGATGTATTGACTAAAGCTGGAGTTTCCGGGGAAAATATTAGAAATTACATAGAGGGTAAAGAATTGGAGACTAATGGAGATTAGATGGGATTAGGATAAGAAGAGGTTGGAGGAGTTAGTTAGTTATAAATGATTTGTTAACCAGACCTCCAACCCTTTAGGTTCTTCAGGCTGAGAAAAAAAGAATATAAATATTAAAAAAATTAAATAATTAAATAAATATATAATAAAAAATGGGGAAAAATTTAAAATAAAATAAAAAATCGAGGGAAAAAAGAGAAAAAAAGAGGGGTAAAATTAGATTTTATTTATTAATTTAATTTTGTTTAAGAAGAGAATGATATCATTAATTGAAAAGTTATTACCTTCAGCTAGAATATCCTTTATTGATTTATTTTGTAAATAAGTATTTCTTTCATGTTGCCATCTAGGACAGTCAATCAAGATATGTTTGATTGTTATTGGGATGTTACATCTTTCACAAGTTATTGATTTGTGTGCAGAGTTGACATCAGATGACCATGTGTGAGTCTGGAATGTCCTATTCTGAGTCTTGTTAAAATTACTTTATTAATTCTTTGTTTTTGGGTAGAAGAATGCCACTTTTAACTTTGTTTTTAATTGTCTTAGTTTGTTTTGAGGAGGTATATTTGTCCAATCATTTTGAGATGATGGCTTACACAC
The DNA here is from genome assembly GCF_040412425.1 of Macrobrachium rosenbergii. Classification (NCBI taxonomy): domain Eukaryota; kingdom Metazoa; phylum Arthropoda; class Malacostraca; order Decapoda; family Palaemonidae; genus Macrobrachium; species Macrobrachium rosenbergii. The sequence continues at coordinate 13,040,971 of NC_089761.1, forward strand.
TAATTGGGTTGAGACAACGATGGAATGTGTTGAAAAAACAGCTACTAGTAGTTAAGCTGGGCTACTTTACAAGATAAATATGCACACAACTGTTTCTGTTACTTTAAAACTAAGTTGTCAAAGTGTGGTTATTACTCTGACACCTTATCAAGAAATGCTCTCCCTTCAGGACTAACACTTACCTATATAACTCTTATCATCATCAATACTTCTTATATGTTTCTACATATATCCATTATATATACATATACATGTATACACATACATATATTTACTTACATATACAAACATATACATATACAATCGACCTTTGTTGAGATGGGTTAATAGGGGCCAGGGTGTCAAGTCTTACGATAGTCTGGTTTAACCAGCGATATTTATATATATCTATAAATACCTATAAATATAATGTATTTAATTATTTTTATAGAGTATGGATAATAAATAGATAATAAACCAATGTAGAAACGTTTGAATTAAAGCTCATGGTAAAAGATGAAAAAATGAAGAATAGAACATGATAAAAATGATAAAATTCAGCCACATATGTAGATGCCTAGGCCGAGACAAACGCATAATTGTTAAGTAAAATGAAGTGGTCTCCAGAATGAAGATTAAGATTTCCTTTTTCATGTTTTTTTATTTTATTTATTTATTCATTATAGTTTATTATTATACTGTTAAATAAATGTGAGATGATTAAGATCATCAGTAACAAAATAGTGGGACAATTAACCCTTAAACGCCTACTGGACGTATCATACGTCGACTAAAATTGTCTGTTGGGTGCCAAGTGGACATACGTGCACGCCGACTACAAAAATTTCAACCTTCGGTCAACTTTGACTCGATTAAATGGTCGAAAAATGCAATTGTAAGCTAAAACTCTTACATTCTAGCAATATTCAATCATTTACCTTCATTTTGCAACAAATTGGAAGTCTCTAGCACAATATTTCGATTTATGGTGAATTTTTGAAAAAAACTTTTTCCTTACGTCAGCGCAGTAACTCGGCCGAAAATTTCAGAAATTCTTTTGTCATTTTGTCGTAATTTTTGCACTGTTTTATATTGGCTGTTACGTAAAGTTTTACAAATGAAAATGTGCGCAATTTCATGTAAAATACAACAAAATACAACCCATGGTTGTAGCTTTATCAGTTTGGAAATATTTTGTATAAATCTATAACTGCTAAAATTTCAACCTTTGGTCAACTTTTGACTTGACAGAAATGGTAAAAACGCAATTGTAAGCTAAAACTCTTACATTCTAGTAATATTCAATCATTTACCTTCATTTTGCAACAAATTGGAAGTCTCTAGCACAATATTTCGATTTATGATGAATTTTGAAAAAACTTTTTTTCTTACGTCCGCGCCAGAAATTCTTTCGTCACTTTGTCGTAATGTTTGCACCGTTTTTATATTAGTCGTTACATAAAGTTTTATATATGGAAATGTGCGCAATTTCATGTAGAATACAACAGAAAATAACTCATGGTTGTAGCTTTTATCAGTTTTGAAATATTTTCATATAAATCACGATAACTGCCAAAATTTCAACCTTCGATCAACTTTAACTTCGATCAAAATGGTAAAAAAATGCAATTATAAGCTAAAACTCTTACATTCTAGTAATATTCAATCATGTACCTTCATTTTGCAACAAACTGGAAGTCTCTAGCACAATATTTCGATTTATGGTGAATTTCTGAAAAAAAAACTTTTTCCTTACGTCTGTCATTCCATGGTAACTCGACCGAACATCTCGAAATTCTTTTCATCACTTTGTCGTAATGTTTGCATCGTTTTACTTAGTCGTTACATAAACTTTTATATATGAAAATGTGCGCAATTTCATGTAGAATACAACAGAAAATAATTCATGGTTATAGCTTTTATCACTTTTGAAATATTTTCACATAAATCACAATAACTGCCAAAATTTCAACCTTCGGTCAACTTTAACTCGACCAAAATGCTCAAAAAACGCAATTGAAAAAGCTAAAACTCTTACATTCTAGTAATATTCAATCATTTGCCTTTATTTTGCAATAAATTGGAAGTCTCTAGCACAATATTTCGATTTATAGCGAATTTTTTGAAAAATACATTTTCCCTTATGTCTGTTTGATAACTCGGCCGTAACATCTCAGAAATTCTTTTCATCACGTTATTTCGTAATGTTTGCACCGTTTTATATTAGTCGTTACATAAACTTTTATATGAAAATGTGCAATTTCATGTACAATACAACAGAAAATAACTCATGGTTGTAGCTTTTTATCAGTTTTGAAATATTTTCATATAAATTACGATAAATAGAAAAAATTCGACCTTCGGTCAACTTTAACTCGACCGAAATGGTCGAAAACTGCAATTGTAAGCTAAAACACTTACAGTCTAGTAATATTCAATCGATTAGCTTCATTTTTTCAACAAACGGGAAGTCTCTAGCACAATATTCCCCTGATTTATGGTGAATTTTTGAAAAAACATTTTTTACGTCCGTTACATTCGGATTCATGCATCATATTGTGATAATATTTTCTCTGTGTTGCTTTGATCGTTTTACAATTTGTTATGTACCAAAATCATCGCAATTTAGTGTACAATACAAAAAAAAAAATAATCCGTTAGCTTTAACCGTTTTGCTCACAGCGCGATTTGTATAAAATTATATATGAAAATGTTTTTTTGCGCTGTCATATATTTCAATATTTATATAAGATAATGATATTTTTTCATTTCTGATGGTTGCATACTAAACTTCAGGCAATGACAAACAAAGGAGCCAAAAATGAACTCTTAATCTTAAAAACTAAGTGTGCTGTGATTTTTTTAAAAAAACTTTTTTTCCGCTTCGGCGCTAACTCCTGAACGCTGCCGGCATACGGGAGACGTTTTTGTAAATAGAGACTTGGCGTTTAAGGGTTAAGACCACAAGTTCACTAACACATTTTGTTTTTAACAAAAACATTCCGTAAAACGCAAAATTATACATGATCAAAATGATTGCAATTCACCTTGTGAATTTTAACGATAAGTAAGACTTATGAATGTCATCATATCGATCTTCGGGAGGGTTGTTTTTTATTGTTACTGATGTCGTCATCAGTTTGCAGTTGTAAATCTGAGGACGGTCTGGGAATGGGATTTGCAAGTGATAACGCATCACCACAACAGTTAAAATTAACTAATCATATCCTTATCCTCCCCTTTCCCCCCCGCCCGCCTGCCTCATTTGCTTCTCTGCTTATCCTCCTGGTTGATCATGCCTCACTGCCTTGCTCCTCATATTGATGTATCTTGTCTCTGTTGAGTGGAAACTGTAATCTGACATGTTATGATTGTGTTTTCTTGTGGGGTACCGGGCAGTTTTTATTTTGCTCCATGTACCCCAGATATGTGTATATGTACTGTATATATTATTTCCCATTTGGTTTTGTCTCTTACGTGTTTAGCTTTAAGTTTACGTGTGTAGCTTTAAGATTGTATATGCCATTTAACCTATGCAAATTTTATATGTCGTTATGCTTTAGTAGTATTAAGTATTTTTGGGGCCTCTTCCCCGTCATGCTGGGGACTTCCCCACTTTTTCGTAATATTAAGTTTTTGATGTGCCTTAGGTTTAGTGTTCTTGCTACATGTAAGAGATTCCCTGATTAAAACTATTTTCGTAATTTATGTTTTTTTCTTCAGATTACCTTGTTTCCTCGTAGTTTGCAGCCTTGGCATGATTCTCTATCACTATTTCACCGGCTGACACGGGACTGGACTCAGAAAAGGGATTTTGACAAAGGAAAATCTATTTCTGAGGAAGGTCCCGTGTCACCCGTGACCCTCCCTGACTCACCTATTGCTCCCCTACTTGCACATACCAAGTCTGGGGTTAGTGCTAGCCTGGAATGAGGTAGGTGGCGCTGGTGTCGCCGAGCTGGCGGGTGTTTGGGTGTAGGGTCTGTAACGGCTCACCGCTCTCTTCTGGGGTTTTGATAGGGAGAAATCTTTGAGTAAGACTCCGTGGTAGTGATCTTTCACTCACCCTTCGTTATACCGACGTCTTCCCTGGAGAAGACGCTTTCGATCTGGGGTAGTAACCCCAGCTTTCCTGAAAGCTCTTTTTTTCTCTGGTATATCTAGCATTTTATACCTAGAAATTCGTGCTACAATGGAATTTCACCGGGTGACAGGACCTTCCTCAGAAATAGATTTTTCCTTTGTCAAAATCCCCCCTTTTTTTTTTTTTGCTTCAGAAGATATTTACTAAAGCTGTGTTGACATACCTTTAAAACAAAATTCTTCTCTTTAATCTCTCGAGGATAGAATTACTCTGCATAGAGGGAACTGGCAATTTTTCTCTCTCTGTGTCATTTGCCATATAAACACAGATAGAATTATGCTGCATAGAGGGAACTGGCATTCTCTCTCTCTCTCTCTCTCTCTCTCTCTCTCTCTCTCTCTCTCTCTCTCTCTCTCATGTCATTTGCCACATAAACACAAGTACAGTATTGTTCAGCAACTCAGCTTTTATCTTCCTAAAGTTTACCTTTGTCATGTCTTTTCTTTCTTAAAGAACATACAAAGCATCATTACTGTAAGCTATCAGTCGGGCAGCAGACAGGTAAAACTGTTAATGCTCAGTGATTGGCTACGATACTTCATACCATTCCAGACAATAGCATTTCTTAATGACAGTACTTAATTTTATTGATAGAGCAAGTTATATTGGTTACAAGTTAAAAACATTTCAGTTCAGTAAAGTATAAATACAGAACAGTATATATAAAATAAAAATATAAATGAAAAGTTTTTTATTTACCTTTGGTAAATAAAAAAGGAAAACAGTATGCGACGAGCAGAGGAACAGTAACTACTGTATCTTAAATCGTGGTCAAACACTACATATTTTAAATCAGCTGACCCGGAGGGGAGGCGTCCATCTTATCCGATATCCGGATTACTGTAATGAGGTCCGGCTTAACTAGGGTCAACTGTTATATACATATTCTTGCAGTAATCGAGCTGTCATGTTAAGAATGAAATACTGAATTCAAAGTATTAATACTTCTGCCTCACAGTTAGGCCAAAGTTCCTCAGCAATGAGAGAAGTCTTTGCTTCTTTGGTACAAGAACTTAAAACTTGCATGTTGAAAAGAGAAAGGTGAAAAACTGATATCTTATCAAAGTCATAACACAGCTCTAAGCAGCTTCATATAACTGGAAACTGATGAAGTGGCATTCGAGAACCATCTTTAAGCGAAACACTTTCAAGATCAAACATGTCAGCACATCACCCTCAGTTGACTGGTTGGTTGGTTCTTTACACTCACTCCACAAACACAGTTGCGAGCATACTACACAGTGTGTGTTAGGTGCACAGATATTCAACTTTCAATGGTTTACTAGCTTTCTCTTTCATCTGTTAATCCCTTTCCAAATGCACAGACTTTTCTTGATAACACACCTTACCATAAGCAGTGTTGACTTCTTACTTGTTTAAACAGGAACTGAGGATTGAGGTAGAAGCACACAAAAAGTGCCACTCAACAGACTAATCTTCAGCAAAAGGGAGTGAAAATGGAACAACATGAACTATGCATTGCTTAAAACTTAAGACGAATCATCCAAATCAGGGTTGAAAACCCAAAAGACCAAAGGTAGAACCAAGACAGTAGAAAATGGCAAATCTACGGATGAAGATGGTGAGGTGATAAATGCCACAGGAGACATAGCAAGGAATGCCAGCAATGACATCACGGAATGCTGGTGGTAAGTATACCAGACAACTGGAGAGAAGACCGGCGGGAGAAGCTGGAGGGTCTTTGCATGACGTCATTATGGAACATAGACAACAGCCGAGGCATCTGCACAACACTTAAGAGGCAATTGCAGAGAAGCAAGAGCCTGTTCTATCAAAAGGCTAGTTTAATCTAGATACATAATTAGAGGAAGAAGAAGAGCCGCTAAAACATATACGAATAATTGTCAAAAGGTGATGAGTGTGAGGCAATAGGCAGGAAACTGATCAGGAGCAGGAGGGTTAACATCCGAAATGGGGGTGATACTGGGTGAGTAAATGATTAACAATAGAAGAATTGACATGCAGCTCAGAAACTACTGAAGTACAGGTAATACTGTATGTCTATAATCCCTAGATAACTCCACCAGTTCACATACTACAAGCCAGTAAACGTGAGCACTAAACTAACAAATAAATCTCTACGAGAATGTGTCAAATTTGAGCTAGAAGATGGTTGAGAGAGGCGTCAAAGGGCACAGACCTTGGCCCCGAGATTATCATGGTTCCCTGTCTGTGGAGAAGACCAACAGGTACTGGCCAGTCCAAAGAGTCAGCTACAGATGGACACCAAGGCTCTGGCACTTTACCTCTCACGAGGGAAGCGGAGATAGTTCAA
>NC_089761.1:13054889-13169889 GCF_040412425.1 Macrobrachium rosenbergii
TCTTAAGAACTGCCAAGAAGTTCCCATTGGCCTGCCACCATACTAGACCCTCCCTGGTTTCTTGGGGCAAGGGTATAAGTTGAGAGGGGAGGTTGCATGGGGCTGATCAGTGCTACTTCAACTACCATTGAATCAAGCACTGGTGGATTTGTCCATGTGGAACAAGCTTCTCTAAAGATGACAGGTGGCCGACAACAGCCTGGCAGAGCCAAGCTTGTTGTTCCTGCTGGGTAAGGAACAGTACTAATACCTCCCTGAGCTTGCTCATCCGATAGTCTGAAGGAAAGCTCTTACTGCTACCAAGTCTATGAACTGTCTAGGTACATTGCCTGCTGCTCAGGCATGAGACCCAACTTCTCCCAGTTTACCATGATCTCCAACTCATGACCAAATGGGAGTAAGAGGTCTCTGTTCTGGATAAAGAATTCTCAGAGGATGCCAGGACTAACCAAGCAGGCACGTAAACACCAGTGGGGCTGTTAACAGTCCTAAGCAGAGGGCTTTGGACTGATAAACAGTCCTGTTGCCGAAAGCAGAAGTCTTCAGAGAGTTCTGATGGATATTTGGAAGCACCCTTCAGATTTATGGAAAGCATGATGTTGCCCTTTCTGATGGAATCATGTGCAAACCATGCTGTTTCAATCCAGAGCAAATTTGCAACACAAAATCGTTCAATGGTGAGGTTTGATGACCAGCCTACAGACCCATTCCCTTCTCCATTAGGAAGAAACAACTGAAAAACAATGAAGACTGGTCCTCTACAACCTCTTTCTTTAAATCTTCACTGAAAACCCTTATGGACGAGTCAAAAGACCATATTGCCAAAGAGCTCCAGACGGATATCTGGATTCAGATGCCACTAGAAAGCAGTGATTAATTTGCCCTGGCTTAAACACTTGAAGATCAGAAAATCTGACAATTGCATTTGGCAAACTAATCTATATTTTAGTTATACAAAAAATAAAACTCATAGCAAACTGAGTAATATTAAGCCTGAGTAGTACTGTATTAAACAAAGTTTGCAGCAGCAGCCTGCCCTAGTGTTGTGGCTCCTCAAGGTTTGGGTTTAGGTGTCCTAACCCCTGCCAAGGGTTTGGTGGATTAAAGAGTCATGGAGCTCCAATCTTTGCCTTTCCACCACTGCCTCCAAGCTACCTTCGGGAAAGGGTAACGGAGCCAAATATCGAACTGTACCACCAGAGTAAGTGACTACTATTCTAATACGAAATTGGTCTAGAGAAGAGGAAGAGGGACAAAACCATGCCTTCCTTCCCAGAACAAAGGTAGGTGAGACTGACACTGGTGAAAGTCAGTGCCTATCCCTACCACACCAGTACCCTCTGGAACTTCACCTTCTCATCCTGAGATGAGACAGACACCTGTCACAGTAAACTCTGCCAACTTGTTAAAGAAAGATCTACCCTTGAGGTGGCCTTCAGGAAAGCCAATACAACAAACTCCATGGTACAAAACTTGACAACCAAGGATGTATCTTCCTGGTGGAGTTTCTCTAAGAGGGGGAGGTAGTTTGTCAGCCTGCAGACTGAGAAGTCCTCCTGAGCTTGACTGGCACAGAAAGGAGCTTGTGCAATCTCCTGGATGACAAGAAACTCTCTAACCCACAGATCAGAGAGTTCTACTGGACACCACATGCAAGCTGGGACCATGGCAACCTGACTGACTGCCTCACTTCAGGAATGCACCCAGGGTAGGCTTGATCAACAAGATCAGGAGGTGTGGAGCTATGGAAACCTTCCCAAGATTATTAGGCTCACAAATGAGCATGATAACCTCTCAGAAATGATGCTATAGCTCAGTTAGCTGAGGATCTGGAGAAGAGGGACCATCCTGGCCCTTCATATCCTCAAGAGCATGCACTTGATCCTCTCCCACTAGAAAGGAAGACTCACCTAACTGCTCCTGTGCCCATTCCTAGGGTTTTGGTTTCTGATTGGCACTATGTGTATGGGGGAAACACCACATGCCCTGGAAGACCTTCCCTCCAAACCACTTTCAAAATTTGTATCAGCCAACCTATGCCTTGCCTATACTCAGCACCAGCCGAGTTAGTAAAGGGAATAATAGTACAGGCAAGCAAAATGCTTTGCACAAACACCTTCTGCACTTGTGGAGAACTACGTGCATGAAAGGTGGATGGGCTGTGTGAACAAGTCCTCCCAAGACTGGCAAGTCCTGAGAGGGGATCAATCATAAACAAACCCAAGCCTGGCATGCACACATCTAGGGATCTCACATGAGCTGAGCAAGATGAGGATGAAGAAGAATGCAAGAATACTTCTTCACCCTCATATCGCAAGTTTTACTCATCTCAAGGCTGGAGGACCTGTCAAGACTAGTATAGTCCTCAATGCTGCTGTAGGGGAAGCAAGAAGATCTGGTACAGGGAGAGCAACTGCTACAAGAAGATACTCCAGATGTCAGGTGGTCCAGAAACCCTATGAAAGATGAGCTAGCCAGAATGTTAAGGGCCTGATCTTCTGCAGGTAATCTTTGGATAACAACTTGTTGCCTGGATCAAAATCATTAGTTGGTGTGAAGGCAAAGAGGTACTCATATCAGTGCCACACCAGGAAGGAACTCGCTTGAGTACCTGGAATGTCCTCAAGAAGGGCAAGTGGTAGGATCCCTTTCTGCCACAAGAAGACACCCGACTCTCCCCAAGACCAAGAGGGGTAGTACTTGGAGGAGGAAGTGGTATAGGAAAAATAGGGGCCAGAGAGGAATGAATTGGCAGGATTTAGCAGGTCACTGGAGGCCTGTCCACCCTGAAGCCTGGAAACACTTCATTTCTTTCCACCTCTTCTTACACAACTTCTCCCACTGTGAGGAAGACCTTTGCAGGGGAAATATGGGTGCACAATTTCCCCTACAAAAAAGAAATAATTGTAAGGGTCATTGTTTACAGGGACATGAAGCACCTGCAAAGTCACCTTGTCCCTCACAATGACTTTGTCCTTGTTTTTATCTCCATAATAAACAAAAAGGATAAACAACCCACACACAAACAGACAAATTAAACAAAAAGCCATATATTCAGCCAACTTTCAAACACAGCAAGAGTGCAGCTAAATATCTACTTTTCAAGGCAACTGAAGAAAGAGTGCTTGGTGACAGTAGCTGAGTGAGAGAAATTCCCCTGCTGAACTCCATAATCATCCATTAACGACCTTTTTACCAAGTTCAACAACCCTCTTCCAGCTCATATTGAAGGATACTTCTATAAGGAGATGGTCTGTATTTCCACAGGAACAAATATTACTTTTCTTAATGCAAAAGCACCCATTCTGAAAATATACTGAGTACCAAACTCTACTTTTAATGAGCAAAGGGGGGTAGTTAGAAGATGAATGAGACCTTCCAAAATTGAGGACTCTTTTGTCACATGCCTAAGCTCTCATTTCTTGACTTTGTAGATCTAAGATTGTAAACTGAAAGGGTTAGAGCAGAGGATATTCTGAATAAAAGTACTGTAATTGGTATGTAGTATAAAGCATAGTGTTTTTAATATTCTGTGTGCTTATACATTTAACAACTTACTGCTTTTGCTTAGGCATGTTACCTAATTACCACAAGATACATGAATGAGTGCATAGGAGAAAATCAACTTCATGACAGAGTTGCAGTAAAAAAAAACCCAGAACACAAAACATGCACACTCAATCTCAATTCCAAACTCTTGCAGGCAAAAATTAGCACTACAGTGTTTGCATACAATTCCCTGGACAACATAAACAGCCAGGAAGGCAAAACTAAGCCAACATACAAAAATTCAGATACATGTTAGAATGGTTAAAATCTTTTAGGTCAGTCTGTACAGTCACACCAGTGGTTTCAAGATTCATAACAAAATCAGTTACAAAATCCATTCCTCTTGATTAAGATATATGTCATGCAGTCTTAATGGAATATACCATTAGCACAATTTGCTCCTTGAGAAAATAAAATTTCTTCATAGTAGTATACCGTAAATTCTATTCTACAAGTCATTTAACTGCATCTGTCTTTTCATACACTTAGATAACTACAATTTATGGCATTATTTTAGACAAGCTTTGATTACAATTTGAAGCCAGAAATATCAATCATTAAGAAGGCAAAAGAACACCATATTAACAGTAAAAAAAATCCCCAATCAGAAATGATAGTTTTGTACATGACTGAGACTATACCCTGGAATAACAAAAAAAAAAAATGCAAAACCAAACTATTTACTTATTAACCCTTTAAGATCCTGATGACGTCAAATGACAATGTGAAAAATATCTTCCCTTGAGATTCCAATAAAGTCAAATGACAATTAAAATTAACCAAAAGTATTCTGATGTCTGGGATTGTTGTGGGATGGTTTATCTCTATTTCCTTTGCAAGTAGAGTCTGTCCAAAGAGAATTATCATTAAACCTGTCCTAACCATAAAAACCACAAATTTGTATTATTTTTCCTTACATTTTTATATGCAGTCACTGGCATAAATACATACCATTGAAAGAAATTTTTTTAATTTGTTATAGGCAAAAGGATTTATAAATCAATGTTATAGGCTAAAAGGATTTATACATCAATCTTTTTGATACAGTATTTATTAGGGAAAAAATGAATTCCTGTTCCTTGCACATTTCAATGCATTAATTTGACTACATAATTTTGGAGACTTTATTTTAAAAAAAGAGGTTTTCACTAAGGATAAACCTATTTTTGGTAGCCACTGTGAATCCCCAAAAAGAGTTAGTCTGAAGGTCCCCTCAGGACTCCATAAGACAGACCAACCAATATCAAAGGATTCTCTCTAAGTTGGTCTTGGCCAGAATAATGCCTGTGATTGATACTAATGAAGTATAAAAGGATTCAAGGCAAGAAGGCACTTTTCCTTGCCTACAGCTTTTACCCAGTTTTCCTTCACCCTTCTCACACAGATGTGGCAACAGTGAACAAACTGGCAAATATTCCCATTGCTCACCAGGTTTGTGAAAGAATAATACTCACCACAATTTCCTAAGCCTTTTCATCAGGGAAAGAAGTTGGGTCTGAGGACTCACATAGGCTACCAAAAATAGGTTTTCCTTCTTCAAAACTTGTTTTTGATAGACTGCTGCTGTTTGTCCTCAAAGGAGCATACAATCCTCGAAAAGGGACAAATGGCCTATCTCGATTAAAAATCTCAAAAGACCCAGACAGAAGAATGGTGGTCCATGGCAAAGTCATGTAAGTTTTTACCTAACTTCTTTTATTCAGGATACCCATTATGTATTATTCCATGTGGTCCTAAGTGATTTACTGAATCGTGCCAGGTTGGAAAAAAGCATTATTGCACCTCTCCCTGGCAATATCTCAGAATAACTACAGCATCAAGAAGGCCCTTTATTTTTGCTAAGGTGCCTCTGAGACTGGATGTCATGGTAGCAGTGTTCGAGAGACACTGCCTCTGAGAACTGCCTTGAAATTCTGAGCCTTCTTTGCAGAAATGCCTCCAACATAAGCCAGGGATGCACCAACTCCTGATGCCACATGCAAACCAGGAAGTGATTATGCCTTTCTAATTGGGGCATCAAAACTATTCTCAGCCCATGCAGAAAGTGGCTTGTTGTGATAGGTGTAAGAAAAAGGACCATCTGGGGTGTTTGCCATGACATCTAGGTAAACCTGGAGTGCTTGGACTGGGCACAATGTCTTATCTGCAATTCTGAGTTCCTGCAGAATAGGGGATTTCTTTTCAAAGCCCTCATTCTTGGCCAGAAATAACAGTGCAGCTAAGTGTGTGGGTGATAGAACATTGTCCCAGCTCCAGGAAATGGATACAACACCTCCTAAATAGGTGACCATCTTCCCCCTACATGACAATGCTCTCAATGGCCTCCTCAACCTGTTAAGGAGGCATCCATGTGTACTGCTACCAACACGGATGGTGGACTCATTTTGACCTGTTTTGCAGAGTTCCCTTCCAGGGCCACAGACAGAATATCTTCCCAACTGTCTAACTTCAAGCAAAAAACCCAGGTGGGATAACAAAAATGCCAAGTGGGTGTGAGGTGGGACTTGTTCAGTTTATCTGAAGACCCTTAGACTGAGTCTGCTGACTACCACTCTAAGGTTTCATAAACACTCACCAACACCCTCAGGTTTCATAAACACACTTCTTTGGTAGCTCCCTCGAATAGTTGTCAGGTAGGCTACCAGTTGAATTCCTTCTTTTCTGAGTTCCAGGACAACTATTGCTGCCAATTTCATGAAGACTCTCTGTGCAATATATAATGCAAAGAGTAGGACCTAGAATCTGAAACTTGTCCTTTGCTATCTGAACTCCTAGGAAGGGGTGGAAGGGAATGGTAACAGGAATGTCTTTTTATGTCTTTCAGATCAACTGAGGCTGTCCAAGTCCATCATGGAATGAATTAAAGTATAGTAATTCAAATGCAGTAGTCATCTGGAAATTGCAGCACACAACTCTTTTCAGGTCCTCTGGTGCTACTCCATGAAATCTCAAAAAATGCCACCATAAGGTTTGCAAAAAGGTCTTTGCAACTGCAGCCAAAACAGTCCTACAAGGCTCTGGGAGCCTCACTGTAGATTACTTCAAGAATAGTGAATGAGGCTAGAACAGAAACGAGGTGGAGCCTTGCATAAAACTCTGAAGTGGTTGTTCCATCTGAGATTTGTACAGGGCACCAAACTTCTGGGTGGCCACACTGAACTGGAACTTTTCCCAATTAAAGGAAGGGCAAGTGTTGTCCATTCCTTTGTGGAGATTACCAGATACTGGGATGGTAAAATAAATAGCCTAATTTCCAACATTTTCTTATGCTTCCTGTACTAACTGCAAAGTTCTTAATATCTGCCTTCACATGATTAATTGTTATAAGAGTGAAGGGCAGAAAGCTGGAGTGCCATCCACAAGGAGGTATTGGTTCTCAAGATTATGGAGGTACACTGTACTATAATTTTCATTGAAACAGAAAATGTGGTTGCCTCAATGGCTTTTGTTGCCATACTAGCAAGGAGGATGAACATATCCTGTGGAGGTTTCTGAATGCCTGCCAAAGAAGGACCCACGCCATTCTGTATTGGGAAAAGCAGCTATCCATAAAAATTCCATATATTCCACCTCAACAACTTGGTATTTGCCGTCTAGTGAAAGGATACACAATGAGGGTGTCATGCCAAGGGTTACCAGTACTGGTAATAGGGGCAAGTACCAGGGGGCAGGCTTCAGGGGTTCAGTTCGAACTGGTCATAATATTTAGAACCAGTCACAACTATGAAAATGGGGTCACACCTCAATGAATTTTTTTACTCTAAAGGGATCTCAACAACAGATTTAATTTCTCTTTAGCCTTGGCTGTCTGTTGGCTTGCTCCCAGGACCAAAATTTTTTGGTGCAAGGATTAATTCCCAAAACAGGTGGCTTTTGAAGGCTTTCTGGTCTCTTGCTGGAGGACTTTAAAGTTCTGGAGATAACCTTCAACTGAGTGTTCAGTACTGTTTTGAATTCCCATCAGGAATCCTCAACTGCATCTTTGATGTAAGCAGTGCCCAGTATTGAGGGCTTCCCCAATATTGTGCATATCATGTTCAGAAACTCTCAACAAGCCTCAGACAGAATTTCTCTATCACGATCACCATCCTGGGCAATTGGGCAGGTAGTCTCATTGTCGCTGCCAAGCTAGGACATGGGAATCTAATGAAGGACCACAAGCCCTGGAAGGATCAAGCTTCAGGGGAAGAAGGGTGGGGCCTATTGGTGTTTCCTTCTCACTATCAGGCTACTACACAAGTAAAAAGTACTCAAGGGAGAGGAGGGTAGCCTTATTAGGTCCTCCTCAACAGCAGGCACTGAGGGTGAAAAAGTATTTCAGGGAGTGGAGGGCTGCCCTATTAAGGTCCTTCTCAGCAGCAGGTAATTGCATGGGTAAAAAGTACTTCAGGGAGGAGGGTGGCTATTAGGGTCCTCCTCAACATCATGTTACTGCATGGGAGCCAAGGTATTGTTCCAAGAGATCCCTCTCATGTGAAAAAGTCAGTGACCCTGGGTCTTCCAAATTCAGGATGGAAAAGTTCAGTGGCAAGGTCTACTTCATGCCAGTATTGGGTCACCTATCTCAATGTATGACTTAATTTCCATTGAAGAAGTCATACAGGAGACCTTGAATTACAACATCTTGGCATACTGGCCAGGGTACAGAATCTGCTTTGAAACAGAGGGGAATACTCTCAGCCAAAGCTCTGCCAGAAAGATGTACTCTCCTTCCCCTAAACTTCATCTGACACCATGGATTAGGCTAGTCTTAAACAAACCTTTCCCTCATGGTTTTGCTGCCAGGAACATGTTGCTAATTTGCACATGTCTGAAAACTACCTAAACTCAACCTTGTATCAGCAAGCCTATGTTTATGGCAGAGGGTACATGCTGCCCACTGGCAACCATCATTGGGTTTAGCTAATAGCAGCTCTGTAGTGAAAGAAAGACAAAACTATGAGAAACAGTCACATACATGCCATATATATCTGTCATATAACTGGAATACACATCAGCATGAAACAGACTAACCTTGTTGTAAGTACATGGCAATGACATTTAGGAAAGAAAAGCTCAGTGGGTTACCTTCTTTTAAAAAGATAATATAATGACTGTGCTGGTGTCATCCTTCAAATCATGATTAAACTAGAGGTACCATTACCAGGTTCCACCTGTTTTTATATATTAACAAATCAAGGAGAGCAAAAATCACTATCCTGCCAAGAAAAAAAAATTCATGAATATCATAGGAAAAGGGTTATAAAGATATATAAATATGTGCAACCTTGACATCTAATTAAGTAATCAATACAAAAATGGTTGATAAGCATGACTCTGAGGTAATGCAATACTAATACAGCCTTGGAATATTCTGGTATTCTATTAAGAGCTAGTCTAGCAAATCTGCTTTATAATGCCATCAGTATAAATTTACAGGGTGGTACATTTAAAGTTATTATTTTTTTTTAACCTGTCTCTGCTTGTATGTTCAATCTGAGTTCTGGACTAGTGTATTTTTAAAATGAATGCTAGCTTAACAAAAACTAATTAAAATACCATATCATGCTATCATGACTGGTGTGTTGACTTTTAAAATATTATTGACTACCTATATACACAAATACTTAATGAGACAAATTTCTAAGTAATTGAAACTTGCCTAACAAATTGTCATTAAAGTACCACCAATATTATATCAAATTTTACTATACCTCTAATCTAAATAACACCAATGAGATGTGTTTCTATGCAACTGAAACTTGCCTAAACAATCAACATTACGGTACCACCCGTAGTACATTGGATGGTACTATACCTAACTTATCATTAACTACTGCAATTACTTGAGTGTTATGGCTCATATTCTTACACTGTTAACTAATATATCATTGGAAATATTAGTTTCAGTTATTAAGCAAATCTTGTTTCTTAGGCTATCATAAAAGTTGTGATGTCACTATCCAGTGGAGTAATACATACTAAGAGTTGATCCACCTAAACATATTTTCCAATCCCTTATAACATAAAATTCCATGATAATATAGATAATACGGGAAATTTATATAAAATGCAACATAGGATATGTCATTTAAAACTAAGCAATAAGTTAAAACACATAATGGAAAACTGTAAGTCACTCATCATTTTGAAACCGAGAAGTTCGACTCAAAAAATAAATTTTCCTTTTATCATGCTCCCAAAAGTATTAAGCTAACTTTTAAATGGAATTAATGTTACTGTAATTTTTTTAAAAAGTTTGCTTAATACATTACCATAAAAAAAAGAAATAAATGGTTGACATAAAAAATAGAGAGCTGGAAGAGAATTTCTGCCTCTCTCCCTTCCGACGATCTATTTTTTAGAAGTCTTCTCAACTTCTTTTCAATAACTTCTTTATTCTCGTCTCTTTCTCTTTGTTCTGAAATGCTTTTTTCTATGAACAAACTCTTTGTTGGACAAATACAACTCTTAGTTGTATGTATCTACGTTTTAGAATATATTTGCCACACTAGCCATTTACACTTTAGTAGATGGTACAGGTAAAATTAGATCAATTTAAACTATCTACTGTACAGGTAAAGACATACAGAGAAATAATAAGTTGTAAAATGGGTGGCGCTAACTAGAGAGATGAGAGAGAGAGAGAGAGAGAGAGAGAGAGAGAGAGAGAGAGAGAGAGAGAGAGAGAGAGAGAGAGAGAGAGAAGGGTTGTCCTTACCTAAAGTGAAAGTATTTATCAATTATTACAGAGACAGAAGAATAACACAAGAGAGAGAGAGAGAGAGAGAGAGAGGAGAGGTTAAGTATATCTTAGTTTAACCAGACCACTGAGCTGATTAACAGCTCTCCTGGGGCTCTTGAGAAGGATTAAATTTATTTTTATGTGGCTAAGAACCAACTGGTTACCTAGCAACGGACCTACAGCTTATTGTGGAATACTTAACCCACATTATAATGAAATGAATTTCTATCACCAGAAATAAGTTCCTCTAATTCTTCACTGGCCGGTTGGAGAGTCGAGCAGCTGGGCCAACAACGTGCTAGAATGAGAGCTCTACCTACCCCTCAATGAAGAACTCGAGAGAACCGAGAGAGAGAGAGAGAGAGAGAGAGAGAGAGAGAGAGAGAGAGAGAGAGAGAGAGAGAGAGAGAGATTGTCCTTACTTGAAATATCAAGTTGAATTATTTTATGAATTATTACGCAGGAGACAGAGAATAACATGGGAGAGAGAGAGAGAGAGAGAGAGAGAGAGAGAGAGAGAGAGAGAGAGAGAGAGAGAGAGAGAGAGAGAGAGAGAGAAGCTATTCTTACGTTAGATATCAAAAGATGGAAATTCAGTATTAAACTACTTTCAAATGAAATTAAAGTTACTGAAATTTCATTTAAAAGTTAGCTTAATAAATTACCCTTAAAAAAAGAAATAAACAGTTGACGTAAAAATATAGGAGAGTGTGAAGATTAGTACAGTATACTATTTCTCTCCCCCCTCATTCCACCAATCTATTTTTAGTAGTCTTCTCATTTTTAAAAACTTCTTGATTCTGTCTTTTTCTCTTTGTTTTGAAATGCTCTATGTCTCTATGTTTTAGAGCGGAGCATTTATAGTTTTGTAGATGATACAGGTAAAATTAGATCAATTTAAAATTATCTACTGTACAGTTAAATACATACAGAGAAAACAGTGTCGTAGGCTGTGCTAACTATTTAATGAGAGAGAGAGAGAGAGAGAGAGAGAGAGAGAGAGAGATAACAGTTGTCCTTACTTAAGAGAATGAATTATTACGGACAGAGAGAGAGAGAGAGAGAGAGAGAGAGAGAGAGAGAGAGAGATAACAGTTGTCCTTACTTAAGAGAGTGAATTATTATGGACAGAGAGAGAGAGAGAGAGAGAGAGAGAGAGAGAGAGGAGAGAGAGAGAGAGAGAGAGAGAGAGAGAGAGAGAGAGAGATAATTATGTAAGAAACCTTTGACCGCTTAACCAGCAACACTCCCTTCTTGTCATGTTAAATCGACATGTCTGACAGCTTTGCCTTCAAGCTTCACAAAGATGAGGGAAATATTTGTTTGTTTAAAATACATATCACATGTAATCACATAGAATTCTGTAATTACAGTTACATTATTATCATTATTATAGGAAGCAAATCACAGTTATGTATATGTACGTACATATATTTAAAGATAAATCAATATAGATAGCTTTCAGAAATTGTTTTGGTTCCCTTATAAATTTGATGCATTGATGTTGCACTCCAGCAGAAGCAAACATAAAGGACTCAAAACAAGCAAAGGTGTTTATAAACTATGGAACGGTCATCAAAGCGTAGATCCAGGCAATGCCGTTGTTTTCTGATGAGAAAGTCCCTGCCAGTCGTCTGGAACGTCTAATTGGTCGCTTACTTTCGATGCTGTCGTTTTGCTGGTCATCAACTGCATAGCGCCTGCAACATTGGTTACTGGACATAACCAAGTTACCTGAATCGGAGAAAGAGGCAGCATGGCATCAGATGCTGGCTAATGAGACAACACTATCATAATGGTCTTTATTCTTAAAACCTTTCATGTACTTCCTGGAAATAAGGTTGTTGAATTTATCTTCCTGTGAAAAGATTTATTGCCTTCCATAGATAAACCAATATCTATCGCCGCACCCTCCACTAGTCTTCTTATGCCAACATCTTTACTGCTTTAAAATTTGCTTTAGATTCGCCCAATTTTATGCAGTGGTTGAGTTTAAGACCATGAAGCTAACTAACACATTTGTCTCAAACTCACCACCGCATAAACTGGGCAGAATCTAAAGTGCCACTTTTAGCGTAAAGATGTTGGCATAAGAAGACTAGTGGGAAGGCGACAATAGATAGTGGTTTTATCTACAGAAGGTCAATGAATCTTTGCTATTAGGAAGATAAATTCACCATCAACCTTATTTCAGGAAGCACATTAAAGGTTTTAAGAATAAAGACCATTATGATAGTGTTGTCTAGGTGTTAGCCACATCTGATGCTATGGTCTCTCTTTCTCCCATTCAGGTAACTTGGTTGCTTCCAGCCGATGTTTCAGGTGCCTGCAGTTGATGACAAGCAAAACGACCGTGATCGAGCAAGGACCAATTAGGCGTTCAGACGACTGTCAAAGACTTTTCATCAGAAATGACAGCATTGCCTGATCTATGTTTGACAACTGGTTCCATGGTTTATGAACAACTAAACTTGTTTTGAGTTCTTTATGTCTACTTGGTTGAGTGCTACATCAACACATCAGATTGAAGGGGGAACCGAACAAGTTCGAAAGCTATCTATATTGATTTATCTTTAAATATATGTACATATACATAACTGTGGATTTGCTTCTCCATTTTAAGACTCATGCTACTATGGTATTTTTTAATTATTATTTTATTGTTATATATTATTATTATTATTATTACTATTATTATTATTATTATTATTATTATTAATAATCTTATTAACATTTGAAAATTAGTAGTTATTATTAGGTAAATTTATTTATAGTTATTATTCGGTAAAAATTTATTTATCATACAACACAAATAAACATATACATGTACCATAAAAATTCTCATCTCAGTAAGAGAGAGAGAGAGAGAGAGAGAGAGAGAGAGAGAGAGAGAGAGAGAGAGAGAGAGAGAGAGAGAAATTATTATTTTATTATTTAATGTTATTTAATTTACACATAAAGCTTGAAAACTTATAAAATTACATAAAAATTAAACATATCACTTATGCTGGGTTTCTCAGTATTCCAAATGTTAGGTGTGTCTGTGAAAAACTCATATGCGACAATTAGTTAGGTTCAATGAAAAGTTAGTGTGTCTCTGAATTTTACCATTTCGAATCATGCAAGTTCGGGTATTACTGTAAATTAAAATTATCAATATATAATAAATAAATACTGTATCATCAACTAAGAATTTTTAGTCATACAATACCCAAGTAATGAGATTTAATAAGTGTCAAAAGTTGACACCAAAGCAGAAGGCATGGCATAGCCCAGTAGCTTAATCCCCGAATCTCCACCTACATGGATGCATTGGCTAGCAGATAGTAACAATTATGCCAAACTGAAAAATTTTCAGAAACAAACTTTTACAGGAGCTTAAGACTAAGCACTTAACTTTCCTCACTGATAATGCTTCAACATTTCATCTACACAGTCTTTGAAAATGTTCGGAGCACAGTTGGGGCATGTAAATCACACAGGAGACCAAAGAGTAATGGGGATCTTTGCCAGTTTGAGGCGCTGTTGCCACATCAGTACGGGAAGGGTGAAGAAAAACTAAGTAAATGCTGTAGGCAAGGGGAAAGAACCTTGTTGCCCCACAGTATGGTCTACCCTCAAGTCTCAATCTCGGAGTTGATTAAAAAATGCCTCCTTTTAGGAGTTGTTGAACTGCTGACATTGCCCTCAACAGAAGGCACAACTTTTGCCTTAAGTCTTTATGAGCAAACTGCAGTGAGTCTTGGTGTTGCCTCAGTCATGCTTTCCTGAGCCTAAGTTGTGTTGACTGGCCTTCAAGCCTAAGAAGTCAAAGCTTTACAATTAGGTCTTGGCCAATATCTTCCATCTTTGGAATTATTCTGCATGAGGGTGTAGAGGCATGCATAGTCTCTCTACAAGCCAAGATTATTGAGAATGGGCCTTTTATTAATATTTTCAGTGAATTTCTAGTAGGCAAACCTAAGGGTCTGTGTTGATGGCCTGATACTAGCTTTAGCCATGTCATTTCTGGTGTTTTCTTTAAGTCGTGTTCTTGGGCCTTTGCTACTTACTATTTACTGGTGACATGTGGCAGGTCTGGAGACAAACTTATTGCATATGCTGATGAAGCTGTTGCTCCTTGGATAGGGATCTGGCACATATTCATGAGTGGAGTAGGCTTTGGGGCATGAAGCTTAACCCTTCTAAAACCTAAAGTATGATAGTTAGTTGATCCAGAGCACTTTTGCCTTTGCATCCTGATTTACATTTAAATGGTACGGCTGTAGATGTCAGCAACTCTTTCAAGATCTTAGATGTAACTTTTGATAAAATATTCACTTTTGAGAAGCATATAAAGTACATAATAGTCCCTCCTCTGTTTCTCAAAAAGTTGATATCTCACAGAACTGTTTTAGAATGTTTCAAGATGAAGCGATTATAGCTGTTGAAACTTTTTCTTCTCCCTTGTTTGGAGTAATGTTCTCCAAAGTGGTCTTCTGGTGCTTGACTCTCATCTCAAGCGCTTGGATGGAGTTATGTCATTAGTCAAGTTTATTTGCCAACTCTTAATGTTAGCTTATGGCACAGGCGTAAAAGTGAGTTCATTATGTTTGTTAAATCAAATTCACTACAACGACAAATATCCGTTGCACTCTTCTTCACTTAACCTTGCTGTTATTGCTCACAACACTAGGTAGACTGCTGCACAGTGTGACGTTTTCTAGTACCAGGTGTAATAGCATGCAGTTTGCTATTAGTTTGATCTTGGCTACAACTTAAATGTGGTATAGGTTACCTAGTTCAGCTGTGGAATCCTCTGATCTCAATTGTCTAAGCAAGGAGCAAATTCATTCCTGCTCTCTGCTGATGTCTCCTGAATTTCTGGTGTATCAGTTTTACTCTATTCCCTCATATTTATTTATATATCATATTTTCCTATAACTTTTATCTCTCTCTTTCTGCAGGCTGATTTCCTTTGAAACCCTCTTGGGTTTGTAGTCTATTGACTTTGTCCATAGGTTTTCACCTGAAAAATTTAAAGAAAGAAGAAAGAAAAGGCAAAGTATAAAATTTAGGAAATAAACTTCCCATTCCATTCAAGGCAGAGAATCATTAAGTTTAGAGTTCTTTAATTCTATATACATGTATATGCAGCCTTATGTGGATATGGATGTAACAAACTAAATCAAAGTTTGCACTGTAAAAGTCTCTAGCACTCCAATTGTCTCTGATATCCTGTATCCAACTTCCTGTGAGGGAACTTCCTCTGAGACACAGTCACAATAGATAAGAGGCTGCATCACCTCATGGGAAAACAATGGTTCTGCAGACTTGTAAAGAGATTTCTTGAAGTTCCATTTGAATAATATTTTCATTAATCAATAAGGAGCCAGTAACAAGTTAACATCCTCTAGCCCCTGTGTGTTAGTTTGTAACCTGAAGACACTAGAGAGGTCAGCATACCAGGCATCTCTGATACATAATTCATATCCATGACCATACTTGTCCATTACTGGAGGATCTGGACCCTCTAAGGAGACAGTATCTACTAGCCAAACAACAGAAGTACCCCCATGGCTAAAATTCTGACCATACAACAACCTAAGTGGCTTGGGTATAATGATACCAAGAAGTCCCAGACTCCCAGCTCTCCTGGACTGAATAATGGTAACCTCAATGTGATATATCTGGCATAACAAGTCATGTTCAGAGGTAGAAGTATTAGATACAGAACTTCAAGTGACCTCTGTTTTTCCTCTTTCAGCTGTCCCCAGACACAAATTCAGCTGGTGGCTGGACCACAGATGAGCAAAGAGAACCTGCTAGCTGGGACATCTCCAATAGTGTCCTTCACTGTTACCTGAATTCTCAACTTGGTCTATGTATGGCTGCCAGGTCCCCTTTGGCTGTCTAGGCATCAAGCTGACTGACCAGATGTTATGGGAATGCAAAGGTGCTTACTAAATGGTCAACTTTTGAGATTGCTGATGGAAGGAGTACAAGGTCAAGCACATAGCATTCAATACACATCTTCCTATCACCAAACCAAGTAAGAGAAAGAGTACTGGCTTTTATAAGATGAGACAGGAATTAACATAAAGAGATTCCACCTCTTTCCACCTCTTCTAACTACATTACTTATCATAGTTCACGACTTGGAAACTGATATGTCTACCCAACCAAGTATTATGACAATATTAAAGCAGTACATCAGTAATTTTCATGAATAAATTCTTATCAGTGATTAGCTTTCCTATCCATCACCACAGCAGAGTCTGAATATAATAAAAACTTCACAAAACTCAATCTGCACAGCATGCAAAATGTGCAAGGCACAGAACACTGACAATACACAGTAGTATTTAATATAGTAAAACTTCACTAATCCACACCTTTTGAATCCAGTTTCAGAATATCCAGACAACTTTTAGATTACCATATGATTTTATTTTATTCTTTTGAATATATAGAAATTGACTGACAATTTTAAAAAAATTGTAACAATGAAATATTTTTTTATTTTGAAATGTACAGTATTTACTGCACACATCTGGCACTAGCACAAATCAGATAGTGTGCAATAAATATTGGCTAAATTGAAAACATAGCTTGATGTTTATAACCTTCTTCAATGTTTGATGTGGTTATTGCACATAAACATGTTAAAAGTATAAAATTCTTTCACATTAAACCTTTAATAGCTATTGCCTTTATAATTACTTTACTAGATAATTTAAAATTTTGTCAATGTTTGGTCTGATTATTTTTATGGAAATTGGTCAGGCAATTTTACAATACCCACTACTTAATGAAATAAGCATATAAAAATAATAATGCACTAAAATATAATACAATAAATAAAAAAAATAAAAACAATTTGTTATTTAATAAAATAAACATATAAAATATAAAAAATATAATACATTGTAATAAAGAAAGTTATTTAATATAGAATACAGTACATTATTAAACAAATAGTAATTCATTATTATTTTAGACACCTCAGTATGATTATCAGCTAGTCAAACTAAAAATGACTACAAACATGTAGTACATTTAGGATGTTGCCACTTTTCCCAGTTTTGATTCATAAACCTTAACTAAAGTGTAGGTATTGTGTAAATTTTGCAGACATGTTTATACCAGGTCAGAAAGGGTAAACAGCTTGACATTATTGTTCTGCTTTATCTAACCATGAAGATGTAAAATGGGTGAAAGAACTGAAATTTAATGACAAGTAAAGGATGATTTATAATAAAAAACCACAATAAATTAAAAAAATATTTTGATCACGGGTAGTATTAGCATGCTTTAGTTTCTAATCATGAAAAACTATTACATAAATTACCAAAATCTAGCCCAGACTCACTAATAAAAATAAATGACATGAGAAAAAAATAGTGTTATTGAATCCTCAAGTGATGGTATATTGCAGAGTAAGTCAGCCTTGTCCCAGAACAGTCTTTTGGGATGAGAAAGATTTTATGACCAAAATAAAGAACTGACAGAGGCAGATTAACTATAGCTGGATTATAAGTCAGAAAGAAGTTTGTCAACATAGCCATGACATCCATGTTTGTAGTCATTTTGGTTTGACTATAGGCTAGCCTATGTACATGAATTTAGCCATGCCTACACTACCTAAATACATCAAACCTAAGCTAGACTAAGCCAGTGTAAGCATATTTCTTTGCAATGCAAAGAAAATTCCAAATACTATATTTTTCCTGACACATTTCTAGCACATACTTCCCTTCAGTAATGCATAATTGTTCTGGAAATTATAACTATTGCTAGGTTTATTTGCTAGCCTAGGCTAGCCAATATAAAATAAATTTGGTTAATATGGACAACCAGTATATCCACAAAAGGTCTTCCCAAAAGAAGTACAGATTAGCAAGGTTTACTGTATTATCATATAAAATAACATTCCCATAATAAATCTAATCAGATGTAATGGAAAAATGTTGACATACCTCTTCACATCTTCTACAATTAAGCTTTGTGTTATGTAAAGTGTGACATCCAATCCTTCCGTCCTTCAAAGGAAGAAGACCTTTTACCCCTGAAAGAGCTGCAAAACTTCCTACTTAAATTTCCAAGGGTTAAGTCTTCCATAGATGGCGAAGAAAACGGACTGTGTGTGTGAAGCCAATGGACTAGTGGGTGACTTGGAAGCTAGAGGCAAAAATAGTAAACATGCATGTCATAATGTCTAGAAACATTAAATTAAATCTCTTTCAAACCACCAGTCCAAATTTAATGCTTTGACAGTCATGCAAAGCATAAATCATAGGCACATATGCAGGGGGTTACACTGTAGAATTTTAGGCATATCAGAATCAACTACTTTTCCTATAAAAAATATTTTCTTTTAAAAATTCAAGTTTACTGAGCAATGTAAAACACTAATACCAGTAAAGTGCTAGAGAAAATCAAGTCTCTTTCAAAAATCATTTCAAGAAAACATCTCAAACTCATCAGTGCTTAAGGGCTTACTAACCAGTCCCACAGGGCAGACAACAAGCAAGCATCATAAAAAGCAGACTTTGCTTTTTCATGTTGTTTCATGACAACCATTCATACCTACACTTGACAGCTTTCTTATACTAACCTTGGAAGCTAGGGTTCCTACCCCAATCCTTGGGCCTACCTGTATGCAATTATAATATCTGAATATTTACAAAAAAAAAAAAAAAAAAATAGTGAACTTCAGTATATAACACCACATGAAATACCTATCATATTCTTTTACAAATGTAAATAGGTTAAGCCTAAGACTAAATCAGGGCATGCCACAGACATCATGATACAATAAGGTCTTGATCACCTTTAAGAACTTACATTCACTACTTGTTCTAAAGATTTTCCTTTGAGTACTGGGTAGAATGTTTGATAAAACTTAGCGAGCATCCATAAGACTTGTAGGAGGCTTCAAAGGTGTGGTTTTGTCATCCTCATCGCTTGGTCTTGTAACCGGTCTCATTAGATCTTTATGTGGATCTGGGACAGGTAATGGAGTGCTTTTTCATCTTGAATCAGACCCATTTCAGGACGCTGTAAAAAATTTAACACCTAAACTGGTATGTCATATATTTCATCTTCATCAACACCATCAACATTAACCTTCTTGTTAGATTTTCCCTTTACAAGCACAGATGTGAATCAGGTCTTTCCACTCTCTTCTTCACTGTGCACTTTCTTCCTGAATCCCCATAAGGTCTGTGTTTGGTATACTGTATAAGAGTTCAAACAAATAAAAACATGCAAATTCAGATAACTTGATAAACAATTAAAAATTATATCTTAATTTAGTCATCTGTACTATAAATATAAGTGACCTAAAATAAAAGAAGTAGAGGGCTCTGAGGCATCTCAAGGGGTCCCTTGACATCTTATAACTTACTGACCAAAGCTACCAATGTGAGTTTTTGTGTAAGACCATAAGCTACCAATGTGAGTTTTTGTGTAAGACCATAAACTAAACCTAAGCTAAAAATAATAACAAAGATACGGTAACATCTAAATAAATAACACTTATGGATTCTTCCTTCAAGACTGGCTTATATACTGTACTGTGCCAAAAGATATACTACTCAAGGACCCAAATTCCCATTTTTGGAAGCCAATGAGGACAAGGATAATTCTAATTAGTATCCATTAGAAATAAGCTGTTGCATATGTGATATGTGTACTTTGTATATATATAGTACTTTGTATATATATATATATATATATATATATATATATATATATATATATATATATATATATATATATATATATATATATATATATATACACATATACAGGCAGTCCCTGGTTATCGGCAGGCTCAGTTATCAGCAATCTGGTTTTTCGAGCTTCTCTAGCGATAAAATTGGCCATTTTTATGCTGATATGCGCCAATTTCAATTATTGGTGCCAATATATAACTAACAGAGGTGCCGATAACCCGAAAATGGCGATAACTGGGGACTGCCTGTAATAAATAAATAAATAAATATATATATATATAAATACAGGCAGTCCCCGGTTTTTTGACGGGTTCCGTTTTACGCCGTACGTAAACTGAAAATCGTTAAAACCGAAAAATCATTGAAAATCGTCAAAATCCTAAGAAAACCTTACTTTTAATGCTTTGGGTGTATTGAAAATGATGTAAAATGCATTTTATTGAGTTTTTCATAAAACCTCCAAATTTTTCATTATTCTGCTGTTTTGGAGCCATATTTCTTTGGATCGTATGCGAAACGCGTGTAACTCCAGGAACATGCGTTGTAAACCAGGAAATAATTTCTGATGAATATATTTGAAAAGCATCGTAAACCTCGAACATCGTAAGTCGGACCCATCAGAAAGGGGACTGCCTGATATATATATATATATATATATATATATATATATATATATATATATATATATATATATATATATATATATATATATATATATATATATATATATATACAAGTAAACCCTGTATTCGCGGTTTTCACGATTAGCGGACTTCTTATTTGTGGATTTCTCTTACATATACAGTATACGCATTATTCTGAAAATCGCCCATTCTCACTATTTTTCACAGAGAAATATTTACTAATTACTGTATTTTCATCTCATTTTTATGACTAAATGCACTTTTTTATAAAACTATTAACCCATAAACACAGAGCCTCTATTTACAAAAGTGTCTGCTGTATGCCGGCGGGTTTGGGAGTTACGCGAAGCGGAAAAAAAGTTTTTTCAAAAAATCACAGCACGCTTAGTTTTTAAGTTTAAGAGTTCATTTTTGGCTCCTTTTTTTATTGCCTGAAGTTTAGTATGCAACCATCAAAAATGAAAAAATATCATTATCATATATAAATATTGGAATATATGACAGCGCAAAAAAATTTCATATATAATTGTATACAAATCGCTGTGAGCAAAACGGTTAAAGCTAATGAGTTATGTTTTTCGTTGTATTGTACACTAAATTGCGATGATTTTGGTATATAACAAATTGTAAAACGATCAAAGCAACAGAGAAAATATTATCACAAAATGATGCATGAATTCGTAATGAGCGGACGTAAAAAATTTTTTTTTCAAAAATTCACCATAAATCGAAATATTGTGCTAGAGACTTCCCGTTTGTTGCAAAATGAAGGTAAATGATTGAATATTACTAGAATGTAATTTTTTTAGCTTACAATTGCAGTTTTCAACCAATTCGGTCAAGTTAAAGTTGACCGAAGGTCGAATTTTTTCTATTTATCGTGATTTATATGAAAATATTTCAAAACTGATAAAAGCTACAATCATGAGTTATTTTTTGTTGTATTCTACATGAAATTGCATACATTTTCATGTATAACACTTTATGTAACGTCTAATAGAAAACGGTGCAAAATTACGACAAGGTGACTAAAGAAATTCTGAGATTTTCAGCTGTTAGCGATTTGTATAGGGAAGATGATATCCACTTAGGCCTCACTTGCTAGCAGCGTGGGTTAAAATGCGTCCACTGTAGTCCTGAGTTCTTGTTCGCTGGTTCGAGCCCACGAGACGACGAATTTATTATCAACTAAAAATTCCCCCTTCTTAACATATATGAAAATATATTATTTCCGAGGTAGAGCAAATTGATATTAAAGGACGTTTGTAGCTTACTGATTGAATATGAATCACGGTGATGTGATAAAAAAGTCATAATATGGCTGCGTAAACAAATGCACCACGTGGTTAGCATGGCAGAGGTGGGTGAATATCGTCTCCAAATACAAACACCTGAGTTCGACAGGCGATTTGGTATAGGGAAGATGATATCCACTTATACCTCACTTGCTGGCAGCGTGGGTTAAAATGCGTCCACTGTAGTCCTGAGTTCTTGTCTTCGCTGGTTTGATTCCTTTAACATATTGAAAATATATTATTTCCGGAAGATGATATCCACTTATACCTCACTGATTGAATATGAATCACGGTGATGTGATAAAAAAAGTTAAAATGGCTGCATGCGACAAACACTGTAGTCCTGAGTTCTTGTACAAACACTGAGTTTGACTTGCGATTTGTATAAGGGAAGACGATATCCACTTATACCTCACTTGCTGGCCGCGTGGGTTAAAATGCGTCCACTGTAGTCCTGAGTTCTTGTCTTCGCTGGTTCGAGCCCACGAGACGATGAATTTATTATCAAGTAACAAAATTCCCCTTCGTTAACATATATGAAAATATATTATTTCAAGTAGAGCGA
Source organism: Macrobrachium rosenbergii (assembly GCF_040412425.1). NCBI lineage: Eukaryota > Metazoa > Arthropoda > Malacostraca > Decapoda > Palaemonidae > Macrobrachium > Macrobrachium rosenbergii. The sequence goes on from NC_089761.1 coordinate 13,077,386, forward strand.
ATTGGATATTAAAGGACGTTTGTAGCTTACTGATATATATATATATATATATATATATATATATATATATATATATATATATATATATATATATATATATATATATATATATATATATATATATATATATATATATAGGCAGTTCGGTTATCGGTGGGGTTCTGTTCGATGGTGCGACGATATCGGTTACGGGGCCTCTGTTAGGTAAGTATCGGGGCAAATACCCAATTATCGGTGCCAGTAAGCAGAAAGTGGCGATTTTTGACGCCGAAAATTGCTGATTTTCATTGCTAGGCAAGCACTGTAAAACCTGATCGCCGATATCCGAGCCCGCCAATAACTGGGGACTGCCTGTGTATACAGTATGTGTGCATATATATATACAGTATATATATATATATATATATATATATATATATATATATATATATATACATATATATTTTATATACATATATATATATTATATATACATACACATAAGATTTTAGTGCTGCTTTCGACTTGGTAAATCACAAGGCACTTATCAGTCCTCAAACTCAGTAAGTTATAATTATGCTGATCCTTGAAGTGTCCATCAATCCCAAAGGTCTTGTATTACCTGCCCTGAATTTCCATATTTTTCTAACTTCCTCCTATCTGACAAGTCCAAGTCTATCTCAGTTACTGCTAATCAACATTGGTTTCTTAAAGACCAAGATTCAGCCTCAGTCTTCTAGATTAAGGAACCTTGTTCTTAGTGATGTCACCTCACATCATTTAGGTGTGTTTAACCTTAACAACCAAGCAAAATGTGATGAAGCCAGTACGCTCATCTCTGGGCTTGTCTTTCATCAACTCCACGAATGGTTACCACCTGTAACAATGAACTTTAAATTTGGTAATAGTCTACTTGCCCAAGGGGACCAAAATAAGTATTGTAAAAGCCTAATTTGTACCTTATAGGAATCACTGGTCATTTGAATGGCAAAGTTGAATGAATAATGTTGAATGAATAATGTGATCAATTATACACCAACATAATGCCTTCAAATTTGGGTCAGGTATGTAAAATAAAGACTATACAGTAACCCCCTGTATTCGCGGTCTCACTATTTGAAGACTCACCTATTCACGGATTTCTCTGTGGAATGTATATACCCATTGTTCCCGGAAAATTCGCCCATTTATGGTATTTTTCACTGAGAAATATTCACTAATTACTGTATTTTCATATCATTTTCATGACTAAATACACTTTTTGTGATAAAACTTAAAATACTCAGGTATAAGCATTTTTAGAGTTTTTTTTGTGTTTAAACTATCAAAATAGGCAGTTCTAAGTGTTTTTAGAAGGGTTTTAAGTATTCGTGGATTTTAGCTATTCGTGGGGGTGCGGTACGCATCCCCCATGAATACAGAGGTTTACTGTAATTCATTTAAAACCCTAGATGAAAAATAAACTAAATTTAAGATAGAACAAATGTAACACCCAATAATTCAAATAGCATAACCAAATGTGTTGACAGCACATTAACTGAAAAAAAAACACTGATTCATAGACAAAATGGTTGCTTTTGTGTTCCTATTCATTAACAACAAAGCTACTAACACCAGTTGAAGTAGTCCGGCTAGCAGGTGTCTTAGTAGCTGTGCGCCTCTGACTGAATTCTCTTCTGGCTGCCTGCAGTTGCTGTAACCAATACATACGACCTTGGGCAGATGAGGCTTCAAGTATTGCTTCATCATTACCACATCTGTAATTGTGTACAGTATGAGAAAAAAAATTACCAACTATTCAAATAATGGTTTCAATAATACTAACCTCAATTTTAAAAGCTATGGAACTGAATCTCCATGGTGTTATTAATTGAGAAGTTTCTTGTCAAATCTATATATTTTCTAGTAGCTTGGGTCCCCCCAAAAAAAGAAATTCTCTCTCAAGGTAAGATGAATAGTCTTCAAACATACTGACAGAGGATGAAATGCAGCTACCTAATGTGAGGAGATTAATGAAGTAATAGTAATCTACACAATAAGTTTTTCTTGGGAAGAACCAAGGGGAGATTGGCACCTTGTCAGTTACCATTATGAAATGTAATGGAGAGAAGACTAAACCATGGGTCCATTATTGCATACATAATCACACCATTCACTAATACTAATAATAATAAAATATGAAAATTTTTATGATAAAATTAATTATTTGGATACTTACCCACTGTTAAAGTTAGCTACATCTTCACGCATTCGGTGTGAATGGCATTTAAAATATGCATTAAATTGTGAATGGCATTTAAAATATACAAATGAATAATGTCCTACTAACATAGATGGACAGTTTGTAATCCCATTTCCCACTAGGTGGCATTGAAATTTTTACACTCTAGTCAGAATTTTTCATGGCTACCCAAAGATGGGGAGGCTGGGTAGGTTTCATTTCAACAGTAGGTAATTACCCAAATAATTAATTTTACCATTACAATTTTATTATTAGGAATAAATCTCACTTACTTTTAAAGTTAGCTGACTAAAACACTGAATGAGGATGGGGTTAGTACAGCTAGAGAAACATCCACTCAGTCAAGCAAACTAAAAGCTTTTAAAAAGGGGAAAGCTTCTAAATATTCTTGCCAGTTGTGTGATCCTTCCTGGTATGTACTACTGTTGCATAATGGTGGATCCACAGCTGGATGTAAGTTTCCTCATAACGAACATGTTGGAGGATACTCACAAGGAAAAAGGGACTATCTCATAGAGTACTAGAGACTCATGCGCCAAAGTCAAAAGACCATAACTGGCAATCCAAAACTAAAGACAACGACTACCGTCTGATATGAAAGTACACTCCCATACACTAATGTGTTCCCTCATGCTCCCCAAACTGAACACTGGGATTTCCTAACAACCTGACGGTAGGGGAGAAGTAGTTCTCTCATGTTTGGTTCAGGAAGAAAATCATCCCTGTCTTGATGATAGGACTGTGGGCTTTACAATCCTCACACAAAATTTGATGTCTTGCAAACAAAGCAAGGTTAAACCAGGTTCCACATTCATACAGCTGCTCTGACAATCTTCTCTAACAAAAGCTCTTAAGGTAAATTAAAGGCATGCATACAGCAGGGACGTTGTGAAGTTTTACTTTCAAACAATGGCAGATGATCAGGATTTAACTCTACATGCACTGACTTAATCAAGCAACTTAGAAAAGACATTCATGAATACATGAACATTTGGCCTCCAAACACCACAAAATTGATTCTTAACTCCTTCTCTTTAAGGATTAAGTCTTTCTGGATAAGTCCTAAAAGCTATATCTGGGCACAGCAGAGCTTCCTCTTCATTGCCTACTAGAGCAATTAAATTAGGCACCTTCACAAAGGGAAAGGCTTTGCTTTGACAATGTTTTTAGACTTACGTAATGCGAGAAAAAAAAAAAAGTTGTCTTCATGAAGAAAGCCTTACAAGAAAGCTAAAGGAAAAAGCATTTTGAAAGTAAAGTTCTTAAGGGACGCTTTAACCAAAGGCTTAAAGCGAGGTAACGTCAAATTTAAGGGCTTTGTCCAAATTCCATCCTAAACAAAGATAGGAAGATTTTGGGGCTTCCAATTCAAAAGACTGGAAGACATCATCCAAAGTCATGTGTGATATTCAAGTTAGCATGTCCTAGAACTGAAGGCAACATAGTGTCAAGCTTTAAGCCAAAGAACAGAAAATCACTGCAAACCCAAAATACTGGAATAACTGATCAGGTTATCCACAGAGGTATGGGTGCTGGAAATCACTCAAGACAAGCACCAAGATCATAAACTGACCGCTGTTGTTGATGATGTCTCACAGTGCATATGAAAGATAGGCATAAGTGCCTACATTCAACCACTCTGGAAGTAAAGCATCAACCATCAAACCCAGAGATCCCAGTATGAAGAGCAGTAAACTGGGAGTTTCACATTTTGGGCAGTCACAGACATATCAATGTTCACGGATTTCGAAGGTTCCACAACTTTTGACATACTTGTGGATGAAGGGACCATTCTGACAGAAGACTTACCCTTTCCTGTTGAGTTGGTCTACAATGAACATCTTTCATTTTTTCCCTGAGGCAAACTGTTGTAGAAGAATGATAAAATGATGTTCATGGACTCTGTCCAAAGGAGAAGTTTCAACACTAGCTTGAACAAATTTCTTGATTTGTACTTCCTTATGTAGGTAAGGCAGGCTGACTGTTGGGGTAGAATGCGATCATCTTGCTCTGGTTAAATGTTCTGCTTGCATAAGATCTTCCAAACTGCCAAAAGCTCTTGGCTGTTAATATGCATTTGCTCTCCTGTGCAGTCTAACCCGTAACATTTTGTTGATTTTCAGGATGGCTCCCCGACCTAACCACAAAGCAACTAAGGACAATGTGAGGTCTGGGCTCTAGAGGTCTAGAGGCAGGATTATCAACAATCTTAACCAATTTCCCTGCCAATATTGAGAACGTGAAAGATCCAAAGAAATTGTGATTGGAATAGAGTCTGGAAGACAAGACCTGACCCAAGAATTCTTGAGGTAAAACTGAATTGGTTATTCTAAAGGATCCAAAAAAATTACAACTGGAATAGTCTGGAAGACAAGACCTGACCCATGAGTTCTTGGGGTAAAACTGAATTGGTCATTCTTAGATGGACCATGTTAACAAACTTCACAAGAGACCACATGACCCAAAAATGGAAGCCACCTCTTGGCTCAAGGCTTTTAAGGACTGAGATTTTCCAAGCAGTGATAGAAAATGTCTGTCTGTCTCTTTGTCTGAGAAGCCAAAAATGAGAGAACTGATCTTCATCCTCAGATAAACAACTGACAGGGTCGGAGAAGCACAGACTCGTCAACACTGATCAGAATGCCCAGCACCAAGGCCAGATGCAGATGACAATCCTTCGCCCTCAAGATCACCTAAAATGAATCAGTGAAAACTAACCATAGGACATCTACTACCCAGGTCTCTGCTCTACATTGCTGTCATGTTGCCCAAGAGCTTGACAGATTGCAGAAATGCTTTCTGGAAAATGTGCACAGGGTATGAGGATCTATCTCAATGGATGAAAGGAATCTCTTGCAAAGTTTTTCCTTATCAGAACACCATCATACAGCCAAAGGCTTCCTTGTTGTTAAGGAGGAAGGCTTATATGAGCCGTGGGTTTGCTCCATCTCAAAACCAGACAAACTACAACAGGCAACATCACAGAGGGTTTTAATAGTAACCAAAAGTGGTGGTTGGTACAGAACTGAAAGAAGACATCTTCATGTGACTGCGACCAAAAGCAAAGTGGAGTGCAGACCAACAGGCAGGCAGGGCTTCCCCCTATATATCAATAATTAATTACTTTGTCAGTAAGGTTAAATGGCCATTCAAGCTCACATTTGCAAACTAAAGCCTTATGGAAAAGGGTGAAAGTTTGTATTTGTGTAGGAACAAACACCTGCCAAAAAGTATACCATCATCTTCCTGATAACCATACAACTGATAAACAGTACTCACTATACAATCATAACACAGAAGTATATATACCAGTAAGTAAAAATAAAACAAGACTGAATGTGTTTCACCCATACCAACTGCACAAATATGCTGTACTCCTGGTAAATTTAGAACGGACTCTAATGTCTTCTTCCAAATTCAGGTCTGTTTTCTGCTCCCTACTGGGGTTTGTCACAGGTTCTGTGAGGCTCTTCTTTGATCTTAGCTGTACTGCTTGCTAAGTTTACTTTTCATCCCTTCCTATCTAATTTTCTCTTTACCTTCACATAAAAATCCCTCAAGCTTACCTTTCTGAGGCTAGAAATCAGATTCATGGTCACCAAACTAATTTATAAGTATAACAGTCCTTCATGTGTTCATTCATACACATTACAGAAACCATGTTGGAATAAGTCCTGTTTATTCTTAACGAGCTAATGATCATACAATTTAGGTACAAGCACTTGTCTGTCAGATTTTACATTAAAAGAAAAATCAAATTACAAGATTTATTCACCATGTTTCTTTAAATTCTCCAATATGAAAATTTACACTTCTGGTAGCCAACAAACCAATGGGGTATTTTTTGAGTACAGTCTCTAATGTTTTGTATATATTTCATGACATAGTGCCAAATGACTTGTAACCAATGATAGCAATTTTTCAATCCCAGCTTTATTCTCAGCTAGCCATGGCTAAAAGGAACATGTATATACCGGGTGTTTCGAAATTAGAGCCCCCCCCCTCCACAGAACGAATGGAAAGTTATGAAGTTTTCTGCTATAGCCTATCTCAAAGTACATTATTTGAAGTTTCTATTAAGCTATTTTTCATTTTACATTTCTTGTATTTTCAGACTGAGTGACGGAGTTAGATACAGCCATAGCTAATGACTCGGAGGAAATCAGGTGGATTGACCGAATCCAGGCTATAACCTTCAGAGAGGCCAGGGATGCTGGCGCATCCTTCATTTCACGTTCCTGGACAGTTAAATACATTAAAAGAGGTGAATCCTTTGTTAAAAGAAACTGGAACAAAAATCCATATGACTATCATCACGAAAAGAGTGAGAATCTTGGAAGGCCTAAAGTCCTTTCTCAGGAGTCAAAAGACATCATAGCTGAGGCAGTGGGTAGACCAAGAAAGTCTTTGCGTGAATTGGCACTTGAACTAGAAACAAAAAGAGGAAAGAAGAGAAGTTATAGTGCTGTATATTGTGAGTTGAAAAATCTGGTATCAAGCCATTTCATGTTATCAGCAAGCTCAACGTCACTCAACAACAGAGAGAAAACCGTGCATGGTTTTGTGGTTCATTTCTTAAAGATTGGGATGAAGCTGACTTCCTCCATGTTGCCGCATCAGATGAATTCTTCATTTACACAGTCAGGAAGCCAAATCATAAAATGACATCATTTGGGCTGCAAAGTTGGATGATATTAGCGATGACATGCGCTTTCGCCAAGTTGTGAAATTTCTTGAATGTTTGTGAATTTCTCTTTGTTTCACAGCCAAACGGTTAATGTGGATCATCAAAGAAAAAGGACAGTCATGGAATGGCTAATACTTCAGAGAAACTGTGCTTACTGGTGGAGTGTTTCCTTTGCTCAAAGATCCTGAAAATGTGTTATGTGTTGAAGTCACATTTTTGCAAGATAAGGCACCATGTTTCAAGGCTCTTCAGACACAGGAGCTGCTTCGAAACAGTGGTATCGATTTCTTCTCGTCAAGTGAATTTCCAGGTAGCTCCCCTGACTTAATATGTGTGAAAACATTGGTAGTATCTTGAAGGATCATGTTGGAGTGCGCAAAGTGAACTATGATGGTATACCAAGCCTCGACAACCTGCAAAGAGAGGTGACCGAAGTGCTCAGGGAAATGGAGTTTGAGTCTCAGCTTTTTTGCGATTTGCTGAAATCATACCCCTCAAGAACGCAGGCTGTGGTACAGGCAGATGGAGCCCACACAAAATATTAAATACTCAGAGAGAAACTTAAATAAATATCTGAGTTACTTTTGTTTTGTCCATATCAATTTTAGTTTATGCTGTAGAGGGGGGGCTCTAATTTCAAAACACCCTGTACAGTTGCACTGTACTTGTAAACAATCCTTCTGAAATACAGTATAAAATATAGATAAGTTCACTACAACTGTATCACTGGATATCACTAATACAAAATGTATGCTTACCTAATGGTAAAAAGCCCTTCATTTCTATTCTCTGGATCAAAGAGGAATGTCGCGAGTGCAATGTCTATAGAGCCTAAGGGTTCAGAATCATTCTTCTGTTTGTAATAATACAACTTGCAGACACGATCAGAGTAAACAAACCACCTCTTCTTGGCAGAACTTCCAAAACCTCTCAAACCAGGAACGGAGGTCTTTTTGCCATATGAGTTATGCTTATACAGGTAACCACATAATTTATATTCTCCTCTTGGATCTTGGATTTCTTCCTTTTCATCAATCTTGGAGAGTGCGTCACTTGGACGTGTCCAACTTTTGGGCCTGAACAATTCGTCATCTTTTTCACATATGGCAACATTCCTATGTAAATTGCTAGTACATGTAGTATGAGATCTCGGTCTCAATTCTACTGCAGTCTCCTCAGGTACCTTTGGGTTTTCACTGGCACAGGCTTGAGTAAGAGGCTGATAAAACATCATTTACTGTTCAACTCCAATCATTCCTACATGTGCCTGAAACAAAATAACAGAAATATACTTTCAACTGAAACAGAAAAATTAAAAAAAAAAAATAGTGATTCAAACCAATCACACGTAAAATTGTAATACTATAAAATGCATAACAAAAGTATAACAATCAAGTTCATAATATGTGATTTTACACAGATACTGAAATAATGTGCATTAAAATGACAAAACAGGAAAAATAATTCAAAGCACCTGTAGTTTCATTAATACAAATCTCTCATTCAATGGAAAGCCTGCCAACAAAAACCTTGCTCTCAATTGCAAAGTAGACGATACTGGCTATAGAACCCAACTATAAACAACTGGCATCACAAAGCCCACGAAAGATAAATACTGTAGAGGATAAAGTGGGGTGTTATGGTAAAATAAGACTGGTCACCAATAACATGCCAACTGAGGAGTCAAGATACCCGTGGGTGTTGCAGCAGAAGTAAAACCTTATTTATGTTTGAACTGATACTGTATCTTGATTAAACAGCTGAGCAATATAGCAAATTTTTAAAGTACAGTAAAGCATTTTTTCTAACATACAAACCTGAAGGTCTTTACATAGGATTTAACTTGCTGATGCCAGCTGGAACAGCCATTCAACTTTCATGCAAGATCGTTAGCTACTGATGGTAAGGGGAAAGCCCTCCCACTCATTGGTCTGCACTCCACTTTGCCTTTTGGCCCATGTATCAGAATGAGAGGTGGCTGAGATGGTTTGTACGTTAGGAAAAATACAAATTACTTTAAAAATGATATTTTTATGATAAAATAAAGTTTGTTCATACTTACCTGGCAGATATATATATAGCTGTATTCTCCGAAAGGGACCGACAGAAATTCAAAAACTTACGGCACACGCAGTTGGGCCAGGTGGTTAGTACCCATTCCCGCCGCTGGGAGGCGGGTATCAGGAACCATTCCCATTTTCTATTCAGATTTTCTAGAAACTAGAACTACTGTCTCCTGAGGGGAGGAGGGTGGGTACTATGATTATATATATCTGCCAGGTAAGTATGAACAAACTTTATTTTATCATAAAAATATCATTTTGTTCATGACACTTACCTGACAGATATATATATAGCTGAATCCCACCATTGGAGGTGGGAAGAGACAGAATAGGATTTAGGAAACAAACATATGTAGGCGATTGACGCCTTGGTTCCTTACCTGTTAGCATTGCTGACTTCGTGATTACTGTCACCCAAGTCTGCTTCTGCTTTACTAGAGAACTCCAGCGAGGTAGAGACCTATAAAGCTGGTGAAATCTAGATGATCTGTCAACGGGGCGAGACCACAATGTGACTAGACCATATGACCTTACTGTGAGGGCAAGCGACAAACTAAACAACCACCTGACCAAGCCTAGTTACGTCAAGAATAATTAACATAAACTAAGGACTGGGGGCGACCACCACTGGTGGAGACCCAACAACCATAAAACAACACATCAAAATATTTAAAAAACACACAAAAACAAAACTAAAGGAGAGGATGAGAGTCGCTTTCTGCCCCCAAGATCGTATTTGCAGAAACGTAAGGCCCCAGCGCACAGCAATTCTCATATGACGTCTTTACTTCTGTAAGATAATGAGAAGCGAAGACAGAATTGCTTCGCCAAAAAGTGGCACCCAGAATGTCATTGAGAGACTGGTTTTTCTGGAAAGCCACTGAGGTAGCAATGGCTCTCACTTCGTGAGCCTTGACCTTCAAAGTTCTCAAATCTCGTCTAGCACACTGGAATGGGCGTCTATGATGGTGCTTCGTAAAAAGAACGCCAGGGCATTCTTCGAGAGTGTTATATCAGGCCTCTTAACCGAGCACCAAAGATTGCTAGAAGGACCTCTACAATCCTGGGTCCTCTGTAAATAAAATTTCAGAGCCCTGACAGGACACAGGGTTCTCTCAGGTTCTTGTCCAGTGATGTTCGTCAAGCCCTTAATTTCGAAGGACCTGGGCCAAGGGGAAGACGGGTTTTCATTCTTGGCAAGAAACAGAGGGCTCAGAGAACAGACAGCATCAGGGCCTCTGAAACCTATAATCTTGCTGATCGCTTGAAGTTCACTAACCCTCTTCGCCGTCGCCAGAGCAGTTAGGAAAATAGCTTTCTTGGTTACATCTTTGAAGGAAGCAGAATGTAAAGGTTCAAATCTCTTGGACATCCGGAATTTTAGAACAACATCTAAATTCCACAAAGGTAACTTAGGGGCGGCTACCTTAGACGTCTCAAAAGACCTTAGAAGATCATGAAGGTCTTTATTGTCCGATAAGTCAAGGCCTCTATGCCTAAAGACCGCTGACAGCATACTCCTATAGCCTTTGATGGTAGGGACTGCCAGCTTTAAATCCTTTCTCAAATAAAAAGGGAAGTCCGCTATCTGGGACACAGAGGTTGTGGTAGAGGAAATTCCCTTAAGTTTGCACCACTTCCTAAAAATGACCCACTTGGACTGGTACACTGCGCTGGATGAGGCTCTCCTGGCGTTGGCGATCGCCTTAGCCACTGGTTTAGAAAAACCTCTCGCTCTGAGCAACTTCTCGATAGTCTGTATGCAGTCAGACTCACAGCGGGAAGGTTTTTGTGGTACCTCTCGAAGTGGGGTTGTTTGAGATCTGTTCTCAAAGGAAGCATTCTTGGAAAATCCACCAAGAGAGACATGACCTCTGTGAACCACTCCGCTGAAGGCCAAAAAGGGGGCGATTAAAGTCATTCTCGTCCCTTCTGAAGCTACAAACTTCTGATGACTTCCCCCAGAATCTTGAATGGGGGAAAGGCATACAGATCTAGACCCTTCCAGTCCCAGAGAAAGGCATCTACTGCTAGGGCCCCCATGTCGAGAACGGGAGAGCAGTAAAGAGGCAGCCTTGTGGTCCTTGAAGTTGCAAAAATGTCCACCAGGGGACGTCCCCAAAGCTTCCAAAGCTCCTGACACACTTCCGCGTTCAGAGTCCACTCTGTTGGAAGAAGCTGATGCTGCCGACTGAGAAGGTCCGCGCGTACATTCTCGACCCCTGCTACGAAACGAGTGAGAATTGTCACCCGACGAGAATGTGCCCACAGCAGGATCTCTTTGGCAATCAAGAACAGGGACCGAGAATGAGTACCTCCCTGTTTCTTGAGGTACGCCAGGGCCGTGGTGTTGTCTGAGTTGACTTGAATTACCCGGCCTGCAACTTGATCTTCGAAGAACTGAAGAGCCAAGAAAATCGCTTTCAGTTCTTTTAGATTGATGTGCCAGGACACCTGTTCCCCTTTCCAGGTGCCTGACACTTCCTCCCCCCCAGTGTTGCTCCCCATCCCGACATGGACGCGTGGAAAACAACACTAGGTCAGGGTTCTGAAGAGAGAGAGACCCCTTCTGCCAACTTTAAGGGATCGAGCCACCACCGAAGATGGTCCTTGACAGAGAGAGAGATCCTGAGAGACTCCTCCAGATCCTCCTTGTTCTTCCAGTTGTCCGCAAGAAAGAACTGTAGGGGTCTGAGATGCAACCTCCCCAGGGAAACAAACTTCTCTAGTGATGAAATGGTCCCCAGCAGACTCATCCATTCCCTCACCGAGCATGTTTCTTTCCCCAGGAAGGCCGAAACTTTTACGAAGCAGTGCTGCTGACGTTCCTGGGATGGAAAGGCTCGAAAAACCACTGAATCCATCTGAATCCCCAGATAAAGAATGGACTGAGAGGGGATCAGATGCGACTTCTCTAAATTCACAAGAAGTCCCAGGGACTTCGTCAGCTCCAAAGTTGAATGTAAGTCCTCCAGACACCTTTCTTCCGATGTGGCTCGGATGAGCCAGTCGTCCAGATAGAGCGAGATCCTTATACCCGCAAGATGAAGCCACCGGGCAACGTTCCTCATCAGGACTGTGAACACCATAGGAGCTGTACTCAGTCCGAAACAGAGAGCTCTGAACTGGTACACTCTTCCCCCCAGGACAAATCTCAAAAACTTTCTCGACTGAGGATGAATGGGGACATGAAAATAAGCGTCCTGGAGGTCCAGAGAGACCATCCGATCGCCTGGTCGCAGCGCATTGAAAACAGACTGGGGCGTTTCCATTTTGAACTTTTCTTTGACGACAAAATTGTTCAGTCTGCTGACGTCCAGGACTGGTCTCCACCCCCCTGACTGTTTTGGAACCAGGAAGAGACGATTGTAAAAACCTGGAGACTCCAGATCCAGGACTCGCTCTATGGCCCTCTTCTCGATCATTTCTTCCAGCAGATCTAAAAGGATCTGTTGCTTCTCCGGACGGTAAGAAGGCAACAGATCTCTGGGAGTTGAGGACAGGGGTTTTCGAGGAACGGGATCCTGTAACCTTTCTTGATTACATTGAGGGACCAGGAATCCGCCCCTCTTACTTTCCAGGCTTCCGAAAACAGGAGAAGCCTGGCTCCTACTGGTGTCTGGAGGTGGAGAAAGTCACTTCTTGCCCCTTTGGGAAGAAGGGGCTCCGCCTCTGGAGAGGCCTCTTCCTCGCGAAAAGGGTCTAGAGGAGGAAGATCTCCCACGAAAGGGCTTCTGTCTCTTCAAGGGTAGTCCCTGCGATGACGTGGAAGGGACACTAGGACGTCTGGAAGACTGTGCAAGGAGATCCTGAGTAGCCTTCTCCTTAAGGCTGGAGGCGAGATCCTTGACAAGCGGCTGGGGGAAGAGATGGCTAGACAGAGGGGCAAAAAGTAACTCAGCCCTCTGAACAGGAGAAACCGACTTGGCAGCAAAATTGCAGTATAAAGCCCTCTTCTTAAGGAGGGTTGTACCAAAATGCGAAGCCAGTTCATCTGCGCCATCCCTGACGGCCTTGTCCATGCAAGACAGTACACTGGACAGCTCCCCCAGAGAAATAGAATCTGGACTACGAGTCCTCAAGTCCAAGGCCCCCAAGCACCAATCCAGAAAGTTAAAGACCTCCATAGACTTGAAAAGGCCTTTCAGATGGTGGTCGGTCTCAGAAAGCGTCCAGGACACTTTCGCCAAAGAAAGGAGAGACCTCCTTGAAGCATCAACGAGGCTCGCAAAGTCGCCTTGAGAGGAAGAAGGAACCCTTGAGCCAATTTCCTCTCCCGTCTCATACCACATTCCAGCTTTCCCGCACAATCTAGACGGGGGTAGAGCGAAGGAAGATTTTCCTTGAGACTTCCTATCTTCCATCCAAGAGTTGACTCTCTTGAGAGCTTTTCTAGCAGCAAGAGAAGTCTTCATTTGCAGGAAGCCGGGCGATTTCCTCACCTTCGAGGAAGCTAACTGCGAAGGAGGGGAAAGAGGAGCAGTAGGCTGAAATTTATCTGGAAAAAGTTCCTTAAGCATACTAGCCAAAACCCGGTAGTCGGAGAAAGACGACAGAGGGGGCTGCTCCTGCTCTGCAGAGTCCGACTCCTGAGACAAACCAAAATCAAATCAGTCCAAAGAAGCGTATGCCTATTCACAAATCCAAAGTCAAAAAACCAAAAGACAATCAGAATACTCAGTGGAAAAGTTTACGAAATCCAACAGCGGAGGTAGTGACAACAGGTGTTGACAATACCGGCGACAGAGAAAATCTGAATAGAAAATGGGAATGGTTCCTGATACCCGCCTCCCAGCGGCGGGAATGGGTACTAACCACCTGGGCCAACTGCGTGTGCCGTAAGTTTTTGAATTTCTGTCGGTCCCTTTCGGAGAATACAGCTATATATATATCTGTCAGGTAAGTGTCATGAACAAAATATGCTATTTCTTCCTACATAAATACAACCCTTCAGTCTTTACATAGGAGATTTACCCAATGGAGGGTGGAGTTTAGTCTTTACATAGGAGATTTACCCAATGGAGGGTGGAGTTTGAGTAAATCTCTGAACCAACTGGTTTGGTTCTACCCACTCAGGAATACCTTCCTGGTCTGGAAGAGCTGAAGAAGGAATCCTGCACTTCCAGCTTGTTGGACATAAGGGATGTTGTAACTGCTAGACCTCTTGGCTTAAAGTAATGAGTCGGGTCATTACTTTGAAAAAAGGCTTGGAAGAACCCAAGAGTGTTGGAGACAATGAAACTTGCTAATAAGACTAATGGGTTTGTTTTACTCTCTCTCTCTCTCTCTCTCTCTCTCTCTCTCTCTCTCTCTCTCTCTCTCTCTCTCTCTCTCTCTCTCTCTCTCTCTCTCTCTCTCCTCCTCCTGTCTAGAGAGGGGACATGCATCCAAACCATCTACACAAGATGAAGAACAGGATGCCCTCACCATGTAGTCATCATCCAAAATCTTCCGTTCAGCACGTGACTGACTTGCTGCCTGTCTCTTCGCCTAAAGAAAGAGACTGCTAAAAAAAAAAGAAGGGAGGAGACCTACCTGTCTCTTTGTCTAAAGAAAGAGACAGCTAAAAGAGATAAGGGAGGAGACCAATCTTTCACACCCCTTCTCCTTCACTTACCGAACACCTTAGGCGAGATGCATGTGTCCCATAAGGGAGTCGGATGAAACACACAACTTGTTGGGCAGCCACAAGGAAGAGCATGTCCAAATACTTATGGGCAAGTCTGAAGATAATACGAGGTATATGTGGTCTGGTGTACCACATGCCTGCCTGTATTACCTGGTGAGAAAGAATACAAGGGACAGGGAGATAACCCTAACCCGCGATCTCGTCCAGACCAAACTCTCGTTTACCTCCAGATGAAAGCAACCCATTGCATCTCATGAAGCTTGAAAGAGGATGATGGACACCCCTTCCGTGGCCAAGTCCGTTAACGAAGAGGCGTCGACACTCAGGAGTTCTCTTAAGGTAGCACCACAGCACTCTAATCGGACAAAGTAGCTTCCAGTTCTGATCTTATCTACAAGGTCCCTCCCCTCAATTGCTTGGCAAAAGGCCATGAACTCTCTTTGCTGAGGCTAGGATAAGCAAAGAAAAAGTCTTACAGTCAGAACTCTGTCTAATGACTTTCTCAACAGCTCATACAGCATAAGAGCTAGGCTCCTTAAGATGAGAATCCTAACCTGCTCGGGAGCCTGAGTTCCCCAGGTGGGCAGAAGAAACTTCTCATAAGATAAAGATCCCTCAAGGGAGAGAGATCTATTTCCTTCAACCAAAGGACTTGGCCAAGGGCAGCTCGTCGCCCTTAACAGCCACAAGAGAATTCTCATGCGAAGAAGGGAGTTACCTGCTGGATAGAGGCTTTGATTGGAGAGAGGTTAACTACACCAACTACAGAAGATGGGGCATTCTCTGTCAGATCTAACACCCTCATCTCTCAAATTTTGCTGAAATTTGGTTTATAGAAATCATAGGCCCAAATCCATTTCTGAAATTTTAGACCAATCCAACAAATGGTTCAAAAGATATGCAATCGGGGAAATTTGAGGTTGTAAGGACTGGGTTATGAGCGAAATACTGGCTGGGTGTTAACTGGTTTATTGGTTGTTCCTTACTGAGATGTACAGAATCTTGGAAGATGTTATTGACACCCGGTAATGTAAGCGTCTACACACAGACAGGTAAACGGACATAAAAGGTTCAGACATCTGTGTTTGTCGGCAGACAAACAGATGGCGATATCAAGAGACATAATTAACATATGGTGATGAAACATACATCAGTGGAAGGTCAGGAAATTCTACATATGGCCAATTGTATGAGATTCAAGACAGATTAATGGATACAATGCAATAGCATAATAAATGTGAAATGGAGAGACCTTTGGCGTCATGAAACAGAAACATACACACAGTTTGATACAGAAGATTGTTGGAACTTATGGCTACATGATTAGAAGCTTGCATGGCAATGCAAGTAGTGGTGAGTCATTAAGACAACAGAAATATTGTATGGTTGAACTGTAGAGAAAGAAAACGACGCGCTCTGTTTTGTCTGTCGACTCCGATGATGACTTTCTCAACAGCTCATACAGTGTTTGGAAGAGCGTCGGGGCTCTTACAAGATGAGAATCGTAACGTCTGATTGTTTGGAAGAGAGCCTCTTGAGTTCCCCAAGGTCGATGCGGAAATTGTCAAGACAATAGTTTCGAAACTTGGGCTCACAAGGAGGCTGAAAACCCGGCCAGATCCCTGGTTGAAGGTGACGTCGGATGATCTATTTCGCCGAGGGCTGAAGGATGTGGCTGATCCTTGGTAGCCAGCTCGAGAGGGGCGGCAGCAGGCTGAAGGATGGCGTGGCTGGTCGCCGTTGGTCTTAACAGCCAAGACAGGTTTCCTGGAGGAGGTATCCAGGGCTCGGTGGTGGATGGGTCATCTCGGAGGGTCGGAGAACTGAGAACTCAGGAAAGTCGGCGAAGGGTCTATCCTGCTGGTCGTCATCTTGAGGCGGGTTTGATTGAGAGGGGTCACCAGTTAGGACTGGGTTATGTCAGAAATACTGGCTGGGTGTTAACTGGTTTATTGGTTGTTCCTACTGAGATGTCAAATTTTGCTGAAGATGTTTTGGTTAATATAGCGTCTACACACAGACAGGTAAAACGGACATAAAAGGTTCAGAATCTGTGTTTTCAGACAAACAATGGCGATTTTAGAGACAATCCAACAAATGGTGATGAAAATAGATCAGTGGAAGGGTCAGGAAATTTACATATGGGAAATTTGAGGATTCAAGACAGATTAATGGATACAATGCAATAGCATAATAAATGTGAAATGGAGAGACCTGGCGTCTCACAAACAGAAACATACATAAGTTTGATACAGAAGATTCGTTGGAACATTAAGTAATGATTAGAATGCTTTGGCAATGCAAATGTGACACGTTAAGACAACAATGCTTAGGAGAAAGACTGAAATATTTATGGTTGAAGCGTTCAGAAAAAAGGCGCTCCTGTTTTGTCCAAGGAGCTCGATGAACGATCATAGCGAACACCACGAACACACGTGTTTGGAAGAGACAGCGTCGGGGCTTTACAAAATGTGAGGTCATTTTCACCAAGTTGATGATCAAAATAAAACAGTTATTTAGAATCAGAAAGACAGGTTTTAAAAAAATTGAAAAATAAAAAAGTTATACAAAAAAACAAAATTTGAGGTCACAATTTGACCTCCGGGGTATCAAATGAGAATTTTTTTTATAGATGTAAAAAATGAAGGAAAGGGCATTATCTATTAGAATCAGCAAAAAAAAGCTTGTGTATGTAAGTATTTTTCATGAAACTAACCTATAAGTGAACACCATATTCAAAAGTCGGGCATCAGTTCTACCTATTTTTTCACACTTAAGCTCATATTTTGACATACAGATTTTTTTATAGATATAAAAACAAAGACAGGGTTCTTAGCTATGAGGAACAATCATAGAAATGTTTGGTAATGTTGGTACTTTTTATGTAACTAACTTACAAGTGAACAAAACAATAAAAAATCATTGTTAGTACTTTGGTATTTATAAATTGCTTATATATTCCAGGAATTGTAATATCTTAGTCATTAGATATAAATTTGAGCTTGGCAAACACCAAGAACAACACCTACTTTATGGATTCATGTGCTAGCCAACACAAGTTTTGCACTTGCAATGCTTTCATCAATTTCTTTTTTTGGAAAAATGTATTGAATTCTGCTGCCTCCTCTTAGGCTAGGACAACTCATTACAGTTAATATATGATGTCCTGGCACAGCACACGAATCCTTGTTTGATGGATAATAATATGCACTTGCTCCTGATGACCCAGAAGGGTGTAGAAAGTTCACTGTGAAATCATCAAACTCTTCAAAGTTTTCCTCCACAATTCCATACCTAACTTCTTTGTTGTAAATGCATTCAACATACTCTCCTGGTTTGACATACTTTGGGTTACCAAGTATTGTAGGTTCATTAGAAATGTGGCCTTTCCTTATTCCTTTCTTTTCTCCAATGCCACTGAGTTGGGATACACCATCAGCTCTTCCTTGTCCTGGGGAACAAATCTGTGGTATTTCTGAGTTCCAGGAATGACCATACTTTCCTTAAATCGATGGTCCAACTTCTTTTCTATCTCTTTCAATTCTGCTGTAGTAAAAAAGAAAAATTCGGTCTCCTTGCTTAAGTTTTCTTCATAAAACTGAAACGTGTTCTGGTGTAAGACTTTGCCTCTCAGTAGTTCTCAGCAAACTGGCACGAGCAGTAGCTCTTTTTACTGTCCCTCCAATCCCATCACAGGCATTTTTTCCATGGGATGTAGCAAAGAACTGCCACTCACAAGCCAGACCAAAATCCTCTTCATGGTAACAAAGGTTTGTGAAATTATATCTGTTCTTATACTGGCCAGCACATCCATCTGAGAAATAGTGCACCTTCTTTAATTGTGGGTATCTGAATTTAACATAAGTCATAAGCTTCACTATGAATATGTAAACCATTATAGTATCGTGTTTTAGTGATGTATTTAAGAAACACACACTAAAATGGCTAAGTTCCTGGTCTACAGATGATCTGTAATAGATGACAAAAGGGTGAACTGTACACTGTGAATTGTCCCATTGAAAACCTTGGGCAGCATCCTGGACAATAAAAGAATAATTCTCAGAGAAATCCCCTACTACAACTACCTCGCTCTCAGGTTGTAACGATTCCTTCAACTGCTTATAGTACTGGGATTGTTGCTGAGCAACAAAGTGATGATGAACCACCCGACAGATTTTCATGCTTAGGGATGTTAAGTATTCATGAAGTGGTTCCACCTTATCAACCACTGTACAATGGCCAACAGTCACCCATTGCTTGTAAGTTACTTCATTTGGAGCTGATTTCACACTGTCAAGCAACTCAAGAAAATTCAGGACACCCTCTTCCCCTGGGCAATCATTGCAAAGTTGCATCATGCACGTCTCTCTCTCTGTGCAGCAGACATTGTAATCCAGAAGATTCTTGTAAGAAAGACCCCTTTCTCCCAAGTGCAGCTAGCTGTAATTTTGGATTTTGATGATAAGTCCAGACACAGACAGAATGAGTCCCACCACTACCAGCAAGCACACAATATGACGGCCATAATTTTGCAAATGTGGAAAATCCAACTTTAGGATTCTTTTCATCATTTTTGTATAGTTCAAAAATCTCTCTTAAATTTCCAAGGATCAATCACTTTTGCACCTTTGTTGGACCTTCAGCACCTGATAACTTTGATGCAATCCTTTTGTACAGGACACATACGACTAACATCATCTGACTCATAGAATCTTCTAACTATATCTTTGTTCTCTTCAGTTATTACTTTTCCTTTGCTCATTGTTGGAACTTTTGGAAGGATTCCATGTTCTGATTTCAGTAAACAGCTTTTTTAACCATGTATATTGTAGTTTGAAAGAAGTTAACTGTTTTATCAATTGTGTATTGCGAGTGTCAATATTTGTAGTTTGAGACTGTGACGTTTGCTCTCCATGAATGACTGTTTCAATTCATTCATTAATTTGTTCAGATGTTTTTCAGAGTGAGTTTCAGGTTCTGCATTATTATTTTCCTTATCGAGAATTTCAACTCCATAACTGAGTTCCACACTCTTTGTCAGGGATTTCTGAGCAGCTAATAGCTTACCACAAGCCTTGCGCTTTTTCTGGCTTGATGACAGCCCTTCTGAAAACAATAGAAAGAGAGACTTCACACAATTGACTATATCTAAAGAATTGGATGTAGCTCAGCTTGCATTTTGTGTCAACTCGATAGTAATATTAAAGATGTAACATTTCATAGTAAAAGCTTGCAAATTATATATGTTGTACTGTATATACAGTAGCTACCATAAATTCAATATAATTGTTCATATAGTAGTTCAAATAGATATAGGCTAGTATTAAATATGTTATATTGTTGATTTAGTGCTTACTTTTGTAATTGGCGTTTGGTCTAGGAGTGCAAGAACTGGTTCAAGTGAGGTTGAAGGACTTTCCCCTATGAAGCAATCACTGTCATTTTTCACATCTTTAATTGGAGAAATGTTACTCAAATCACTGTCAATAGTACATGATTCACTTGAATCTTGATCAGACTTGTTTTCAGTGGTACTAAGTATAGTTAGGTTCTTTATTATAATTTTCCAACAGTTCACACACAACAATGAGTCTTTTTTCAGTCTACCATCACATTTTTCAGCAAGTGTATCTGTCACTTTTCTAAGATTGATTGTTATGCATTTTTTGTGTTTTTTAATTGAGTCCTGGCATTATTTCAAATGTCGACCTGTTGTGATGTAATATAAATTTTTAGAAAATATAGCTATGTACACTTGATGTTTTGAGCCTTGATAGTCTCTGAGGATCAGAGCACCATATACACCAGCCACCAACTGTACTAACCTGTGGACAAGGATACTGAAATTAGACAAGTAGCAACTTGTTTCAACAGGTTGTTTAACAACACTGTTGACTGTTTCTCAAAGCTTACCAACATACACTTTGATTTTCATGATTGTTTCTCATAGCTAAGAACCCTGTCTTTGCTTTTATATCTATAAAAAAATCTATATGTCAAAATATGAGCATAAGTGTGAAAAAATAGGTAGTTCACTGACGCCCGACTTATGAATATGGTGTTCACTTATAGGTTAGTTTCATGAAAAATACTTATATACACAGTTTTTTTTTTTTTGCTGATTCTAATAGCTAATGCCCTTTCCTTCATTTTTTAAATCTATGAAAAAATTTCTCATTTGATACCCTAGAGGTCAAATTGTGACCTCAAATTTTTTTTTAATAACTTTTCTATTTTTCAACCTAGCATTTTGAGACCTGTATATTTGAATTCCTTGGCTCTTTCTGATTCTAAATATATATACATTTATGCAATTCTGATCATTATTAACCAAGTTATGGGTCGGTGAAAATATGTGACCTCATATTTCCCGAGGTCATATCTTTTGAACTGTTTGTCAGATTGGTCTAAAAACTTGAGAAATGGATACAGGGCCTAAGATTTCCCTATAAAATGACATTTTTATAATAAAATAAAGTTTTATATATACTTACCAAATGATTACATAGCTATAGTTTCTACTTATGCGGCAGCTCAAAATTCAAAATTCGCGGTAGCGCTCTTTTGTTTTGAGTGTAGGTATGTTGCCCTGCCCACTTTCGGGGAAGAATAGGTACAACTTAGCTAAGGAGCTCAATTCGTTTATGCTCTATGTCCATGAGAGGGGAGGAGGGCAGGCTCTGATCATGTAATTATTTGGTAAGTATATATAAAACTTTATTTTATTATAAAAATGTCATTTTTATATATGTAACTTGCCAAATAATTACATAGCTGAATCCCACATTGAGTGCAGGTGGGATGAATGGACATATAATACCCAAAAAAATACTTGATATGGGGGGTAATTTGGGATAGCAAATTAGCTAGCATCTTGGAATGCTTGTTGAAACCTTACCTGGCGAGGGAGCAACAGCAGACGGGTACTGCCTCTGGTCGTAGCTCCTCTCGACCTGTAGCCGTGTGGTGGTAGAGCCAAGAATCACCTCTACTGAGTGGGTGCTTTGCAACGTAGGAGGTCAATCGCAGGTTGCCAAAGCTAAAAATCCAATGGGTCACATAATGATATGTGGATTGCCCTTGCCCTGGGCACAGTACAATAGAATAACAAAGACCAGATAAAATTAACCTACACCGTACGACCTTTTATCCAAAACCATAAAAACCAATTGATGACACTTAAGATCAGTGTACATCAAACTTCCCAAGAAGTACGACTGACCTTATTCAAGGAGAGTGGATAGAGAAAAAGGGAAGGCGTTCCTCCTATCCTTCGTCCCCCAATACCATGCCAGCTGTGAAAAACGGACCTAAAGTACTGCATTTTTCATACACTGTCTCAACGTCCTGTAAATAAAACATGGCAAACACTGACTTGCATCTCCAAAAAAGTTGTTTGTAAAATCGAAGATAGAGACAGATTTCGTTTAAAAGCCAAAGACGTTGCCACAGCTCTTATTTCATGAGCCTTTACTTTGCACGAGGGAAGTAAATCGTCTTGAATTCCCGAATGTGCTTCCAAAATTACGGATCTTAAAAAGAATGACAGTGCATTCTTGGACAAAGGACGGCTGGGATTTTTAACGGAACACCAAAGATTAGGGGCCGGACCTCTAAGGTTTTTGGTTCTCTCAAGGTATACTCTTAGAGCTCTTACTGGGCAGAGGACATTCTCTTGCTCGTCTGGGCCTAATACTACTGAGAGGCTCTTGATAAAAAAGGAGCGAGGCCAAGGGTTAGCCAAAAATTCTAAAGTTAATGAGTATACTGCATTGCCTTGTGAGAAGCCTATCCTTTTGTCAATGGCATGAAGTTCGCTGGCTCTTTTGGCTGTGGCAAGTGCCACCAAGAATAATGTCTTCTTCGTAAGATTGCGAAGAGACGACGACTCTATCGGTTCAAACAGTGGACCTGAAAGCCAGTTGATGACCACGTCCAAATTCCAAGCGACTCCTGCGGGTTTAGCTTGCTTACTGGTGTTGAAATGTCTAATTAAATCAGTTATGTCTTGGTTGGAAGACAGGTCTAATCCTCTATGTTTAAATACTGAACTCAGCATCGCTCTGTAACCTTTGATGGTCGATGTTGAGAAATCTTTCGCTGTTCTGAGGTATAAAAGAAAATCAGCGATTTGGGTTACGGAAGTTTTAGAAGAGGAAATTCCTTGTTCTTGGCACCACTTCCTAAAAACTGTCCACTTGGATTGGTAGACTGCAGAGGAAGATTGTCATCTGCAGTTAGCAATAGCCTCTGCAGCCATTCTTGAAAATCCTTTCGCTCTGACAAGTTCCCTGACAGTCTGAAGCCTGTCAGAGCGAGAGTGGATAATCCTTGATGGTATCGGAGGAAGTGTGGCTGTCTGAGAAGACTTTTCCTCTGAGGAAGTAGTCTTGGAAAGTCTGTCAGAAGGCTCAAAAGATCGGGAAACCACTCTTTGTGTGGCCAAAAGGGAGCGACTAGTGTCACTGACACGTTGACGTGAGAATTGAACTTCCTCAGCACTTCTTTCACCATGCTGAAGGGAGGGAAGGCGTAAAGGTCGAGATTCGACCAGTCCTGCAACATGGCATCTGTTGCCCATGCTTGTGGGTCTGGGGCTGGGGAGCAATACAACGGAAGCCGATTGTTCCTCGATGTCGCGAACAGGTCTATTAACGGTTTTCCCCACAGTTTCCACAGGTCGGTGCATACCTGTGGATTGAGTGACCATTCCGTCGGTAGGACCTGTTTTCCTCGACTCAATTCGTCCGCCAGGACGTTCAATTTGCCGTGAATGAACCGAGTCACTAAAAGAGTTTCATTGCTCCTTGCCCAAAGAAGAAGTTCCTTCGTCGCTTCATTGAGAGTGAAAGAATGAGTCCCTCCTTGGTTCTTGATGTACGCTAGTGCGGTCATGCTGTCCGAATGCACTGCTACAGTTTTGTGGTAGGTTATCATGGCAAAATGTAGAAGTGCAAGATGAATTGCTTTTAGTTCCTTCATGTTGATGTGGAGGTTTCTCTCGGAAGGAGACCAAGTTCCTGATACTTCCATGTTGTTGAGGAGGGCTCCCCAACCCAGATCCGAAGCGTCGGAGAATAACATTAGGTCGGGGTTCGTTGGAGTTAGAGACATTCCTGCCGAAAATCTGTCTTTTGCCAACCACCATCTGAGATCCTCTTTTATCTGGGGAGTGATGTTGAAAATGAACGAGTCCAGAAAAGACTTCCTGTTCCAATTGGCTTTGAGGTAGAATTGAAGTGCTCTTGAATGCAGTCTGCCCAATGGAACAAACTTCTCGATGGATGAGAGAGTTCCAAGAAGACTCATCCGTGCGTTGGCTGAGCAGGAGTTGCAAGTCACGAAGTCCTAGATTTTCCTTCAGCAAGCGAGTATTCTTTGATGGGATGGAAAAGCCCGAAAACTTCGAGAGTCTATCACTATCCACTAGTCCACTGAGTGTGGACTAATTGCGACTTCTTGAAATTTATCAAAAGTCCTAATTCTTGGGCGAGACGAAGTGTTTTCCGTAAGTCCTCCGTGCATTGATAATTTGATGGGGAACGAAGAAGCCAGTCGTCCAGGTACAGAGAGATGTTTATCCCTATTAGATGAAGCCACTTCGTAAGGGGCGCGAGTACTCGGGTGAAAACTTGAGGGGCTGTGGATAGTCCAAAGCAGAGTGCCCGAAACTGGAAGACTCTGTCCTGGAAAACGAATCTTAGATACTTCCTGGAGTCCGGATGAATTGGAATATGGAAGTAGGCATCTTGCATGTCGATCATGACCATCCAGTCTCCCTGATGGATGGCCGACAAAACTGACTGATTCGTCTCCATTCTGAATTTCATTGTTTGAACGAAGCGGTTCAGGACACTGACGTCTAGGACAGGTCTCCATCCTCCCAATGATTTGGGAACCACAAAGAGACGGTTGTAAAATCCCCTTGAGTTTACATTCCCTATTATTTCTATTGCTCTCTTTTCCAGAAGGGCTGAAACTTCTCGAGATAGGGCAGAAAACTTCTCTGAGTTTACTGAGTAGGCTGCTAAGTTGATTGGAGAGGTTACTAATGGAGTTTTTTTCCTCGAAGGGGATTGTATAACCTTCTCTTAAAACTTTCAGTACCCACAGTTCCACGTTTCTCTTCTCCCATGCTGGCCAGAAATGTGACAGTCTTGCTCCCACTGGGACACGGAGGACCGAAGTCTCATTTCCTGATGTTAGACTTGAATGGTTTCCTAGATGGTTTGGAGGTTCGAAGGTTGGTTCTCGGACGGGACTGTAGATGGCCTCTACCTCCTCGAAAGGGATGTTGTTGCAGTGGTGACGACGTCCTAGTAGTTGCAGTAGAGGTTGTTCTCGTAGGAAAATAAGATCTCTTGGTGGATTGTGTGATGAGATCTTGGGTAGACTTCTTCTGAAGATCGACTGAAATTCAATCTATTATATCTTGCGGAAAAAGGTTATCCTTGACTAAAGGCGCAAACAGAAGCGAGGAACGTTCTGACGGAGTGACACCTTTAGCTGCAAACGAGCACCACAAATCTCGCTTCTTGAGTACTCCCGTAGTATAAATGGTAGCTAGCTCTACTGCTCCATCTCTAACAGCTCTATCTGCGCACCCCAAAACACCCAGCCAGTCCGATGCGAAGTTTTCTTGAAGTGACGCACAGTCTTCTATTTTCTTAGTCAAGGCTCCTATAGTCCAGTCTAAGAAACTAAAAATCTCAAATACTTTAAAAATATCTTTGAGAAGGTGGTCCAATTCAGAGGATGAAAAAAGAATTCTTGCTGAAGCGAAGGCCGACGAGCGAAGCATTGATAATACTGGAGAAGTCTCCTTGAGAGGGGCAGCGCCTCCCAGGACGGAGCTTCTCCCGTTGCATAAGCCAGATACTTCTGTCTTACCAAGCGAGAAGGAGGAGAACAAAAACCGCCTTCTTGGCTTTCCTTTTCTCTGCAAGCCAGGCATCCATACGGCCGAAAGCTTTCTTCGAAGACGAAGACAACACCAGGCGCGGATGTCTGGTGGTACCTGGAGGTTGACGCATGCCGAGGTAAGCTGAACCCGGCGATAAAGGAATGACTGGGGAGAAGGACGACGGGTAGCAGACCAGGAAAAACCTGAGTAGAGCCGAGTAATGAGAGGTGGGTTGTTCCTCTTCTACAGGATCTTCGGCGGACAAAACAGGAGATCCTGGAGGTTCTATGGGGTCCTGTGCGGTGTCCTGTACCGCTGGAGTTGGTTTCTCAGGAAGGCTCAACACTTTGTCAAGCCGGAGTTGAAGCGGCGCCAAAGAAGGGTTTATAGGGACTGAAGGAAATTCTTGCTGAGAGGTCACGACCGCATGAGAAGAGGGGTTGATTGAAGATGCGCCACCCACGACTGGGCGCATGGATGATATGCGTCCACCCGCTGTAGAAGCAAAAGTCCTGTCTGTGGACGCTTGGTTCGCCAATGATGGGCGCTCTGAAGACTGCCGTTCCCGCTCCGAGGGGGCCAACACAGGCTCTTCCGGCTTGGAAGCTGGGCGTTCCCGAACAGGTAGGGTTGGAGCAGTGCGCTCAGGTGATGGGCGCTCCGACGATGGTGTGCGCTCAAATGATGATGGGCGCTCGGATCTTGGACGCTCGGACATTGGGCGCTCGGACTTTGGGTGCTCTGATGGAGAAAGGTCGGATCCTGAACCGTCTGTGAACTGGTGTTTACGAACATTGTCTGGGCGTTTTCTTGCGCGAGAAAGAGAGCGAGAATCTCTTGTCGGCGAAGCCCAGAAACTACAAGATGGGAGAGGGCTATGATCTCTCTCAGCTGCTCGCTTACGAGGCGGGGGAGAATCGGAGTCCATAGAAGCACCTAGCCTTTTCAGTGGTCTAGATACATGAGAGAAATGGTCACTGCATCTCTTAGATGTGGGCGAGTCTGATCCACTTGAAGAAAGAGTGTGCGTATCCATCCTAATACCTTTCCAACGGTATTCATCCGTGGCCTGGGATCGGTGGACAACGGGTTCGGATGAGGCGACGACTGCTCGTGGGCAAACCCCACCGACCTCCCTTGGACTGTCAGTTTGCTTCCTCCCATGTTTGCAAGGGGAGTTTAGCAGGGACCTTGGTCTAGGAGCATCGGTGGGACGAACAGCCGCCCCCTCCACTGACACATCACTTGACACAACACTATTAAATTTGTCCATTAGGACTTTCACAGAATTCCCAATTTGGGACACCGTATTAACTAGTAAATTAAATTTCTGGTCTACCCGTGCTTCTAAGCTGGCAATGGCATTGGGTTCAGCAGAATAAGAATTAGGTACAGGAGTGATGGGAAAAGCTGGAGAGCTGGAAATGGGAGAAAAAGCAGTCACAGGCGTCGAAGGGATAGGTAAAACATCAATATCTTCCCTTGAAGAATGGCCCATACTAGTAGAAGCCTTAGCTTCGGCCCTAGCTGTAGCTTTCCTAATTCTGTCCCTTTTCAATTTGTCTAAATGAGACTGCAAAGTTTTCCATTTACCCTGATCCCAGTCTTTACATTCGTCACAAGTCAAATCAGGGGAACAAATTTGTTCCCTACAAGTACAACAAATTGTATGTTGGTCGTATTTTACCGACATGAGTCTAGTTTTGCAGCCTTTGCTGCAGTACCTAAAGCTGGATAAACTAGAGTCAGACATAATGGTCAAGAATTCCAAATGAATAAATACCACTCAAATTGTCCAAAAAACTAGTAAGCTAATAGCTGCGCTACCAACAAAAGAGTACTTCACCAAAGACGATCTCCGACATTTGGTGAAAACGAAAACAAGAGCTGCTAATAACTGGTGTTAAGTCATTAACCGGCAGAAACGAATTGAGCTCCTTAGCTAAGTTGTACCTATTCTTCCCCGAAAGTGGGCGGGGCAACATACCTACACTCAAAACAAAAGAGCGCTACCGCAAATTTCGAATTTTGAGCTGCCGCATAAGTAGAAACTATAGCTATGTAATTATTTGGTAAGTTACATATATAAAACCAAATTTTATCAAAATCTGAGAAATGAGGGTGTTAATTTTAAGAAATTTTGGTTGATTTAACAGAGAATGCCCCAGATGGTTCATTTCCCCTGATACACAGCCACTGAATATTCCACAAGTATCCAGACATCTCCTAGAAGAAGAGATTACAGCAGTCAGAACAACAGTCTAATCTCTGGAAAACACCTGAAGGTGAGCTCTACCTAAGAGACTAGGGTTCCAAGACAGTGCCTAGGTGCTTCCTCAAGAGCACAGCACTCAAAAATAAGTACAATGATCTTTAAAATGTGCTGCTCCAAATTATCCTAAGGAGGTTCTGAAGGACCAGGACCTTCAACTCCTAATAGATATCTCAAGACATAAGCTGGATCATCCCCAAAGAGAAAGAGGCTGACACACCAGCCTGTCCTGGAAAATGCCTAAAGGGGTCACAATCAGAACAACTGGAAATGATCATGTTGAACCATGAACCAAGGTAGACTCACAAATGAAACAAGCATGCTCTGAATCATGGTAAACATTCCTGCAGAATTTCCTATGATCAGCCAAAGCTGTAGCAGAGGCCTCTGGTGAGCACTTGGGTGCAATCACACATATGCACATCGGGAGTTCTGTGCAAACCAGAAACATTACGAAGGATTGCCCAATCATGCCCATGTGGGTTGTCATGATACCCAGCAGTATTATAAAGAGCCACCTGTTGTATGTGAACCCCATCTGCATATGCACCTATCTATGCAACTCTGCAGGTGAGTTACCACTGTTCCCAACCCTTGAAGAGGGGAGGTGCTCACTTGAAGTCCTGCAGGACTTTTTGTAAGACTTCTATAGTAAGTGCATCCTCTTTGATATTGCTGGCCAAGCTCTTCCCAGAGGAGACCACAGATGTGGCCATCTCTTCACAGTAAGGGATGGCCACATCTGCAGATATTTCACTGACAAACAACACACATGTGCAGTGGTCTCATCTGGGAAGAACTTGGCCAGCACTAGCTAAGAGCATGTGTTGCTCACTTACCTTCATGCACTTACAACTCTCAGGCCAAGACAGCAGAAAATGAGCAGAAGAGGTAAGAAAGTGGGAGGGGCAGTCCAGGAGGAAAAGCCTAGAAGATTCAGCGGTGTCAAGGACAGAGTAACCAACCACCCAAGAAGACACCAATGAATGCTTTTTGCCCTTCCGTTTCTGATCAAACTCTTCCACTGCAAAGGAGGCCAGTTAGCACACACTCCTCGGCAAGTGAACCAGGCTTCAATATCTACATCTGCAGAACATTGTCACTTATGGTCACATTCATGATGTAAATACAAACAATTCACCTTACATACTGAACACCAAGGATAAGTTTCAACTTGGCAATTAGCAGGAGTTTGCAGCAACACATTCTCACCTGACAGTGGCCAAAGAAAACAGGCTGGCATACAGCAGGTGGGCCATGGATTCCCAACCCCCAAAAACAAACCCACTGACCTAATATTTATCACCTAGTTACCAATTTTCAATATATATGTTTCCTGCCTGCACTGAGGAATACTTATATGTACCGTGCTGGTTTGTAGCCACACATGAACAAACTGGTTTTTCCTTCTTTAAAATAACCTACAAATTGAGAAATCACTATCAGGTATAAAGTTTATCAGATGAAACAACATAAAGAAAACATGACAGCCTTGGGGAAGGTATTTTATTTTAAATGTTTATTCTTCTCATTATTATTAAATATACAATGCACTTTGACACAGACACAGGGTTAAAGAGAATGCTGATCAAACATTCAAACTAAAAGAAACTAGCCACTCAAATGAATGCAAGACACTAATCAACACAAGTGACCATACGTCTTTCATGACCCCAAGGAAGATTAGTTGCCTCAACAGTTTAACTAAATGAAAAAATTGGCAATGCAATATTGCAGTGGCCTACCAAACTGATTATTTAGTCTTATTCTTTCTCTCCTCAACCACAGTTGCATTAAGTTTTAGAAGCTTCACAGAAAAAAAAGTAAAAATATGAAGTTGTTTACCGAATAAACACTAACTATAAAACTGCTACTTTCAAACCTACGTATTTCCTCAGCTCAGGCATCCTACAAAATCAACAACGCAAGATTACTTTTCACCTATGAGCATAGCTAGGCTAATGCTTTTCTGATATATTCTTAATCACAGGAATGTTGGATTTTCTATACATTCTTTCATCAAAGTCCAGCTTTTATACAGGATATCAATATTGTGTTCTATTTTGTAGGTATTTTTCTTCAAACCAATTACAGCATCATTTGGTCATTGTCAGGATGACACATTCTTTAATTTTCAAAGGGAAATCTCAAGTTTCAAGATGACAGAGTTCTCTGATGGATCTTCATGATATGTGCTAAATGTCAGCATACTTTTATTTTTTGTTGTAACAACAATTTGCTGTTATCCATTACAAGATCATGGCATGGGTCCACCATCTATAAGAGCTCTAAGGGTAAAAATTGGTGACAAAACAAAAAGTCACGATAACGAATAAAATATGGTTAAACTTTTAAGATATGCATTACAGTTAAGGAGGCAACTACTGTAACATAAGGTCAAGCCATGTGAAGCTGTGTTTTGTGAAATTATTTTAAAGAAATTTACTTTCCCATAACTTTAATAATGTACCTGTTGCTTGGGTAACTAACACCACTTTAGATAAAATGACAACTGTATCATCACAAAAATGCAACAATATTTAGCCTAGGTAAATAATGAACCCTAGTGACATGCTACCTAAGTGACACTTTAGTTAGCTAGGTTATGGCAGCCCCATGACAATTTACCTGCAAAGGGCACAGCGCCTAAGCAATTTTTGTATGGTGCGAGATCTACATAATAGCTTGGCTAATTTAAGACATACCAGTCTCATATCAATTTAAGTTATGCCACACCATTATGGCTTGGGTAGATTAAGGTAACCCTGTGACAATTTAAATGCATCAGCAGGTTCAATGAGCAACAAAATCAGGTTCAAAACATCCAATCACAAACTGGTCTGCACATTTCCCCCAACCAACTTTTGCTGGAGGTATCCATGTAAAAGACGAACATGTGTATTCACAAGAGAACAATACTATTTCTGATAGTTCTGTTGTGATTTAGACACATTTTATATCATTGCTAAATGAAATGTTGGTTAAACAAGCTCCAACTTTCCCTATGACTAACATACATGGAGGACTGCTGTGGCAAAACAATTGATCCAATGGACAACCAATCCTTTTGGGTATTGCAATGAAGAGAACAACAAATCCTCAAAGTATTTAAGCAAATATTATTTCTCTATGATATACAGTGCCCTAGGTCACTGTAAAGTGGGAGCAGGAGGGAATCAAAGTTCCCCTGGTCACATAGGACTAAATGCCTTATACTAGGTTAGGTAGAATTAGGTTAGGCTGTATTACTTTACTTATCAGACTGTGATCTACAGCACCCTAGGTTAGGTTAGGGGGGTGTTCAGCAGGATGAAGCTTACCATCTGGTGATTGTCATACACTAGGCTAAATTAAGATACATCCTGTATTTCACTAATTTGTTTGTTTCCTACACCATAAAACCCTGTTCCCCACTATTCTCCCTTTAGTACTACACATGGGGGGGGAGTGAGTAATGGGCTAACAAAGTGTTTCCATCAATAAAGCCTCCTAAAAACTTATTTCACATTTGTAATGCATTAGAATTTTAAAGGTAACCTTTACTCAGTAGGCTAATCCTAGTTTCATATAGCTTAAACAATACAACTCTCAGCTACTATTGCTGGACTATTAGCCTAGTTGTTAACCACATCCATATGGATGAAGAAGAAAAATCTTCAAAAAACCTTTCATGGTAATAGATCAGTGCAGAATATTTGCACATTATTCCAAGGTTATGGGGGGGGGACTTGCTGTCACCATAGGTTAAGTTACAGGAAAGTTAGGTTAGAATGTATCCCTGTTAAAATACATTTGATCTGTGGTAGTTTTACTTTAAGATATCACTTTCCTATGTTTTAATGCATGCTTTCAATATTTCTTATGTCCATTTCTTTAGCAAACAACCTAACCAACCTTACCATACCTAACCTACTCTAGGGTAAGAGGTCCTTACCCTAGTGTTTGATATTAGTTTGAAAACACAGAGACTTACCTTCTTCTAAATGAGAATTCTCAATGGGATTAATATCCTTGTATTTCACTCATTTTGTGTTTTCCCCCACTTAAAAGCCCTACTTTCACACTATGGTCCCCAAAACTGTAGGATATATGGGTGGGGTTCACTATCTCTAAAAATACTCATTTGCTAATGAAATGTTCAAAGCACACATTAAAACACAGGAAAATTATATTTTCAAGTCCAAATAGCAATAATGGGTTAAATTTCAGTGATACCTGATCTGGTTTTCAGCTGCTCATAATACAGCAAAGGTGAGATAATTTGAGAAATTTACAGAGAAATTACTGAGATAATGAGAGATTTACCACCTTTGGCTTATGTTTCTTTTTTCATTCCTGAGGGGCGGATACTAAACATGGCACAAAACTTCTGCAGCAGAAAACCATGTTTAGTACTAGTCCCTCAATGAAGAGAGCCAAAATATAAACCAAAAGACAGCAAAATTTGTTATAACAGTAAATTTCTGAAATATGGGTAGGCCTACCTCACCTCTACTGCATTATATACACCCATTTCTATATTTTTCAATCAAGGAATTATATTAACAGGCCTAGTCGATATCTTCATGTGGCCATCTTTACATTTGTGTTAATATTGGGATTTCTTCAGTAAGCAACACGTGGAAATAGCATAGCCTGAACAACTCTTCTGCCCCCTTAGCCTTTTCACAAATATGCTTGGCCCTATAGGCCTCAAAAATGGGGAATGGTAAAACATCCTAACCTTGGATACTGGCATAGCATAACATTAACCTGGATTATTCTAACTCCTAATTTACTTACCTTAGGCATTAAATTATGTGGACTAACAGGCCTAGCCTATCCTGAGATCAATGTTTAATATAAGGGACGGCCCACCCGTTTTGAAATGATACATACCTAGTTTATGCCCCTAAGGTTTAGCTTTGGCCTAATCAAGTATTCCATAACAAGTTAAACCTTCGCACGATAATCAGCTTAAAAAGAGCCTTCATTTAAAAGTGATTTCTTGTGGCTTGCTTGTCGCTATGGGGCAGCAGGATGCAGGATGTTCACATCAGCTGAGAGCACCTAATGACACCTATTAGTGTTCTGAAGTGTACAAACCTGGAAATATAACATCTGGTCGCTCACATATTTTTAGAGAGCCATATTTAGCTTTGCAGACAGCTACTTAACCAACTACATCAAATAATGTACAGGACGAAGAAAAATAATACTGTAAATTGGCAGACCCGCCCTCGAATGCTTAACCCATTACAATACAAACGTAAACAAAATAACCAAGGAGTTTTCTTAATCTACCTGTCTAGAGTTGAACCCAGTTTGAACAAGCAATTCTTCCTCCCCCCCCCCAAAACAACATCTCTCTCTCTCTCTCTCTCTCTCTCTCTCTCTCTCTCTCTCTCTCTCTCTCTCTCTCTCTCTCTCAACATAAATCTAAATAATACTTATCCATCCACATCCAGTTTTGATTATTTGAAGTTTCTATATATACAACCATTCGGTAACAAAACCACAACAATCAAAACAAACTACTTATTTAGAAAAACTTTTATCGCAAAATATTACAGTACCTTGTAAATACTCCGCTATACTTAATGATAACTGTAGAGCCTACCTGGAAATTGAGAAAAGGATATTCTGAGAACAGTCTTTTTAAGTGAATCATTCTTGCTCTCCTCCAGTTAATGGCCCTGATGCTGTATTTGATAAGGTGACCTAATCGATATTAAATGTAAAGCAAATTCATGCATTATAAGTCAATGTCCCAGTCGTGACGATTCACGTCTAATCTTTCCACTTACCTATTGCTTAAACTATGATATATATATATATATATATATATATATATATATATATATATATATATATATATATATATATGTGTGTGTGTGTGTGTGTGTGTGTGTGTGTGTGTGTGTGTGTGTGTGTGTGTGTGTGTGAAAGTTGCTATCAGATTTTATTTGACATAACTTCTTGGAAAAATGGGAATATCCAGCAATACTAACAATACTAAACACTACACCACAGCATATGAAACGCGCATTAGTTAAGCAGAAAAATTGGTTGGAACTAATAGCTATGGTACATAAGATATCAACCTAGGATATCCTCAGTACAACCATTATAAAGGCTACTGGTTGGTGTTATATTATCGTGTGGAGACGATTACAAAATAAGCCTAATGAAATACATAAATGATAAGAAGAATGATAAAATTTTATAATCAACAGTCTTCGCAAATTACGTAACTACCATTGGCCCTCCTATCAGAATTTGGGGACATGCCTCTTGACAGTGGGTGGCCCCAGAGAAAATTACAAGAACAGTCACTGCATTCTGCCTTTGAAGGTTATATATCTCCATCTATGTGCACTCAAGCGTATGTCTGAACCAATATATATATATATATATATATATATATATATATATATATATATATATATATATATATATATATATATAGAGAGAGAGAGAGAGAGAGAGAGAGAGAGAGAGAGAGAGAGAGAGAGAGAGAGAGGAGTTCTAGAAAATAGAATTTAAACTTTCTAGTAGCCACACTCGTTTGAATCTTGAATTCTTTGCATGATTATTCAACAAAGTGCTGTGCAAACCTTACATCGGCATAAACCCCTACCGAACCTCTTTTACATATGACTTCTCCTCCCATTGTTTTCATAGCTAGCTGAACCACCTGTTCCAACTTCTTCTTCCTCTGAAGAATCAGTCACAAGGACCGCTGATCTGAATAAGATATGAGGATACGTCGTCGTTGGTTTATGCAAAATGTCTTGAAACCTGCCAGTTCTATTCATGAAATGTTCCCCTTGACCCATTAAGATGACAGTAAGATAAACAGCTTCTCATAAAGTTCATGCAGCTCATTCTGATTTAATTTGCTAATCGAGAAACATGAGAACAATTTGCTATCGTTGTCGCTGCAAAATGATATTATGTTATAGTGTAAGGGAGCAATTTGCTATCGTTGTCACTGCAAATGAGAAATCTCTCTCTGGGATAATGCCGTTTTTTATGTAAAATTTAATTTAAAACAATGACGTTTGTCTCAGTAGGGTACTTTTTCGAGAATTTCATATTCGCTCGCTATAGCACAAACCCTGCGCATCGTGACCTTCCTATACTCTTGAGATGTGCTTATTTTTCTTATTGTTCATTTTATGTACCTAGTTGTTTTTAGTGTTATTCTTTATCAGTTGTATACATACATAATTATTTATTGTTTTATATATATATATATATATATATATATATATATATATATATATATATATATATATATATATATATATATATGATGTGCGTGTTATCCTTTTTCTTGTATGATCTTTCATCCATTTTATTTCATATACGGAATGTAAAATGGACGTATATCATGTAAGACAAGACCTTTCATGTGGGTATTCTATTCTTTGAAAACTTGCTATGCAAATGAATAGCCTTGAGGTTTGTTTCTGGAGAATGTATTTTCATGAACTCTGTGCATTAAGCATGTAGGTAATCTTATAAACTCACTGAAGAAAATACCCAGATAGCCCATTGGTTGGTACTGATTAACCAGCTTTGTGCCGGCACAGGTGAGGTGTTGCAGTGACTCAGAGGACAGGTGTGAACCTCTGAACTCGAATAGCCAATTGAGACAACTCAGATTTAGATGAAAATATAACAAGCAAATGAGGAATAACAATTGTTGTGTTTTTCGTTGACACTTTTAATAAACTTTTCCTAAAGAAGTAATAAGTCATATCAAACAGGTATCTCTTAAAAACCCTTTATTATCAGTTTCATAAGAATTAGTCAACTCTATGAAATATTAAAATATGTAAAACATATATAGTTTACGAATAAACTTCCCCCATTACCAAATACATTTAACTTATAAGTTACAGAAACTCAAATGCGTTATATGCTGTTAGTGATTTATGGGTATTTGCTCCACTGTCATCACATTTATTCTAGTCTTATTTCTTTAAAAAAAAAAAAAAAGTCCTTATAGGAGCCAAAGTCAGCCAGGTGGAATCTCCATGTTTTGAAGAGCAATTCTCCGCGGCACACTATCGCCAAGTAAATAAACAAGAGCAATTTGTTTTCTTGTTTCTAGGTGAAAGATAAAAATGTAAAAGTGAAAAATGGTGAGTTAATCACGTATTCCATCACACCATGCTGTGGCTGAAAAGACTGATAAGTGTAAAAAACGTAGAAATAAAAAAAAAACATATAAAAGGCCGATAAATTTGTCCAAATAGAAATTTTTAAAGACCAGATGTTTCGAATCTCAGTAATGGTGATGGTAATATATAATGACAATAATAAATGCAAGATGAAAAATAAAGATGATGCGTAAAGCATTCTCTTCTAGTAAATACTTCAGGAAAAGATCGTCTAAATAACTTGGTCTTGGAACAACTGAAATTTGTCTTGGAATTTTTCAAAAGCTCTGTAGACTCTCTCGGCGACTTCGTACAGATCGACACTAATCTCCGGGGCGTCTGCTCGGCCTTCAGATGTCACTGTGAATGCGCGGGAATATTTCCCAGTGATCAAGTCGTATATGAAGATCCCCGTGAATATCATGGCTAAGGCAAGTAGCGTGCTTTGGATGGTTTGGCCCACATACAGCAAAATCTGAAATAAAATGTAACATAACGTAAGACATTATACGATAGTTACTATTTGAATGATGACTGTATAATTGCTAGCAAGTACTCAAAGACAAGTTCTGGCATAAGGACATTTTAATCTATAGCAACGAAGTCAAGTGAACGAACGAATGTAATAAAAAAAACTCACAAAAGAGAAATAGGCAAAATAACATGGTCACTGGATTACAATTAGAATAATATCAGTATAAATGTTCATAATCCATTGAACACAAGTGCATGAATGCATTTATAATTACTCAAAAATATGAATACCGACCACTGCTTAGTGAGAGAATGTTATAACTTACTTGCGATCCGATGCCTTCGGGATCACTCAAAACCTCGAAGAATCTGGGTGTCAATTTTGTGCAGGGTTTCTCTGCCTGTGGCTGGCTGTGTTGGCTGTGCAGTCTCTGCTGCTGAGCGTAGTACTGCTGCTCTTTAGTATACTGCTGCTGTTGCTGTCCATTGAGCAAGACCTGATGATTGCTTGGCTGCTGATACGCTTGTTGTTCGTATAGCTGTCGGATCTGCTGCTTTTCTCCGGAGCTTTTTTCACTTTCCTTTGCGTATGGATCTTGGTCTAAGTGTTGATTAAGGGACTGGCCTGGATTTGGAGTAGAGCCGGCTGAGATGGCGTAGATGCCCAGTGCAAGAATAAGGATGGCTGTCTTCATCTGTGAAAAACAAAAGCATTCTAAAATGTGCAGGATAAAGAATCTTAAAAATTAAGGTAGAAGTGGACGATTTATACTAATGCACCTACAGTAGGCTACTCTTTTTTTTTTTTATCTATTATCCTGTGATGATAATAATGTTAATAATAACGCAAACTGCTTTCCTAACATAACATAGCAAATTTGAATGAAAAAAATAATCCCTACACAAAATATTAAAGTAAAACTCATTTCAAGCCCTGAGGTCAACACTATAGGCTTCGTTTTTCATTCCCCTGAACACTTCACTATACTTACCACAAGGGTCCGTGGTGGCTAAGGCATACCTAATCTAAATCAACTAACTACTAACTACGCATGATAAACTTTGGTTGGTGACTGTAAAGAGGCTAATTTTCTGAAGATAGGCTGAAAGATAAAAGAAAAAGAAATGCTCAATAACATCAAAGCGTTATATAACGCTTACTTAGTGAATCTGTTCTGAGTGAGTTTAATTTTTTCTGAAACTAGGAATTGCTGTGTTTGATCAGGATCTTTAAATTTACTTCCTCTTAAATTAAGATTACTTTTTCTTTATCGTTTTCAAACATTTCCACGTGTATCTCTCACGAGACTGGAGGTGTAAAAAGCCTTAAATAAAACTTAAATACCCTAAGTTCTTGGTAGTGACCAGTAATCCCCATTACTCTATAACTCCCAACCCCAACCCTGCACCTTCCAGGACCCAATCCCATCACCAACGGATCTCGATTTTGAGATAATTTTGTATGTCACCTTGTGAACATAACTGTAGACACAGCCTTTAATTTTCACTGTGTTATTTCCACTGCATTCGGGATTCATCCATCAAAAGTACAAAATTAATCCAATTATTGGCGTCAACAAGGTACTAATGTTATGTCCAGGCAGCTCTGAATTAATTACATCAAAATTATCATTGACTGAAAACCTGCACTGACATAATACCATGTTTTATCAGTTTTGCATAAATGTCCAGAATTATGTGACTCGGAGGCCTTGGTTAAACTGCATTATGATAATAAAATATCATAACTGCTAATAGAATATAAATAAGCATGTTTTAACATTATATTTATTTTCTCTACATCATAAACCTCGATTCTTAGCGGTAACAGACAAGAGCGTCTTTCCCTCAGCATCAGATGTAGATTCTATAAGAACTTACAGGAAACTCTCCATACAGATATGGTGAAAAAAAAATTATAGATAGATTTTACGACGAACCCATTCTTGCTTCCGAATTAAATTATTCAAATGGAAACATGAAATTATGCTATATTCCCCAACTAAAAACTGTTGAAATGTATGTCTAACAAGAAGCATTGTTTTGTATTTGCTGTATAAAAAATACAAAAATTTCATCTCGATGAACAGCCAGATGCGGCAGTTGTCTCTAATGAATGAAGACACAAAACAATAGATTTAAAATGCACAAAATATCCAACTCGTTGCCTCTGTAATTCGAACTGGTAATCCTTATGCACCATCAAAGTCTCAAATACTTCAGTAAAAAAAGTTTTACATGTCAACAATGAGTTCATCAATACTTACTTTGCTTGTGTGATTTTTTTCAGTGTGCGCCGATGGTCCTTGTTCGCAAATAAAACAAGTCGCGTTCCTTGTCGTGGCTAAAACCCCAGCCTCCCGCCTCCCGGTCACCTTTGATCAAATTAGCTCCTCCCATTGCCGAGAAGACGACCAATCAGCTGCCAAACCTGGAACGACCTGACCCGGTCAGAAGTTACTCGGCGTCTTTCCTTGGCTAGGGATGTTTGCCTTTTGTTTTGCTCTTAATGGTCCTTTCGTTCCGGTGGACATGAATAACAAAAAGGTGTTTTTGGAACTGGATATTAGTCTGTGATCTCTCTCTCTCTCTCTCTCTCTCTCTCTCTCTCTCTCTCTCTCTCTCTCTCTCTCTCTCTCTCTCTCTCTCTCTCTCGTGAATTGAATTCAAAGTTTTGAAATCATCAGTGTTACGTTTACACAAGACTAACATGAACAATTTTTCACGACGAAGAAATTAAAAGATATAAAAAAAGAAATGTACATTGGAAATGTTTCACAGTAAGGCACAAATCTTGAAAACTTAACCTCTCTCTCTCTCTCAGATTAGCACACTTGTGTAAGGTATTCTAATTTGATTCTAATATATAACTGAAAGTGTTGGGAACCATGTAAAATCAAAGTGAATTATTTGCTCAAAAAAGAGAATCTTAATCGAGTTTACGTCAACGAATTCTCGCTCTTTCAAGCAATCGTAAAACAAAGTCAAATACTTTATTCCATTAAAAATGGTTATTGCATTTATTTCAGTGTTAAATTTATACATAACTGTTCTTTCTAAGGAAATGTAAGACCAGACATATTATTATAAAGATTATCCATAACAATTGGCGATATTCATTTGGAAAGTACTTACATACAGTTGCTTTCGGAGATAAAATCCATCGTACACTTCTCACAATGAAACGTTTTAGTTCTTAAACAGAGTCGTAAACGGATGTGGGTAAATCGAGTGAGAAAAAGGTAAGCGGCACACTACTACCCTCGCTAATTGCGATGGTATCAGATTTTTCCCCCGAGGAACCCCGGAGGAAATCGAGGAACCGGGATTTGACAAACAGGTGATAAATTACTTTCCAATATGGTCATTTGACGTTCCGGGATTAGGTCTATAGGTAAGGCAGGTCACGTAGGCACAGATCCTTTTGATCTCTCTCTCTCTCTCTCTCTCTCTCTCTCTCTCTCTCTACTTTTTTGTCATTCTCATTGATTTTATAATAAAAAAAAAAAAATTGGACGGAGATGGAAGCGGGTTAGACTGGATTTACAACAAAAACTTGACCGAGTTAGAATATGTGGATGTTGCTGTCTCAATCAACAAAACTCCCCAAGACTTACAAATTTTGCTTAATAGAATGCATCATATACCGAGAGAGATGGGACCCAAAACCATCCTAAGAAAACAGAAGTCATAAGGACAGAATATACGGACAGGTATGACATAACATTAGACGGAAAAAGGATTGATGAGGTTGAATTTTTCTAATATTTAGAAACAATGATATTCAGTACGGTTTTCTTGCTTTAGAATTCAGTGAAGCACTAAAAGGGGTGACTCAGACAATGGGCAGACTGGATATGCAAAACTGCGTAAAAATTAGGATTTGACATAAATCTGGTACGATCGGTAGTGTTATGTTGACATGAAACATGGCATGACAATAAAACTAAATTTAAAAGATTTTGGCGATTTATAATTAAGCTTTAAGAAGAATATTAAGAATTAGGTGATAGGATACAGTTAGAATTTACACCATTAAAGGAAATTACGATAAGAAGTTAATGATTATAGGGTGGTGGAATCATACGTGATAATGTCAGCTGGTTCGTGTGGGCTCCACCGAGTTAGCAGACCAAAACTTCGCAAGTGAGAGAGAATTATGAATACACATATATGCTTATCTTATATATTTTAAGCGTGTGTGTGAGTGCGCTCGCGAGAGAGAGAGTGAAACATAATGGCGAATGTCGAAGTATGGGCAAGGGATTTGACGCGTTACTGATAGGCCTGAATCTGTGAAGAGGTACGAGGCGACTCATTGAGGAATTTTTCTCTACGAGGGTTATCCACGGCAGTTAGACCCACGGTCTAGGCATGCGGCTTAAGCTGCTTATCGTCAAACGAATCAAGTCATTCGACTGAAGCCAAAGTGGCTCATTACCATTCACATTAAAAGACTGACGAAGATTTACAATTATCAGTAACCTCTGAGATGCCCCGGAAGTTGGGAACATTCCCTCACTGTATTGCATCCTCTGTTATGGATTCGGCTGAGGAGAAAGATCTAGAATTGAGTTTGGGTGCGTGAACTCAACACCAAGAGACCGTCTGTGTTTAACCAATTGTTTTCTGATCTCCGTAACGCATACAAAATCTGCAGCAATTGTTTTCTGATCTCCGTAACGCATAATCTGCAGTTTCTTCAATAAGGCAACAAAGAAACTTCAAGAAGCTGGTCCATGCGATAAATATGTCTACTAAGAAACTTGGAAAGAAACTGGATACTAACTACCGATGCTGCACTGGATCTGAAACTGCCAAAACTTGGATCTTCTAGGGCGGGGCACTCCAGAACAAGGGCTACAAAAAACTATCATCACTGTGTAGCCTACTCTCGTGACTCATGAAGAAAATGAGTCCCGGCCATATTCATGACTCGACTCAGCTTGACTTTGCCTGACTTGACTTCCCTGGGGTGAGAAGAGGGAAAGTCGACCGAGATTGTTTTCTCTTATCGTCAATTTTATCTTCTAAAAACAAAAACAGATTTTTGGGCGTCTAAAATAGTCTACCATTGTGAAAGAATGTCACTCGGAATTAAAGACAAAGAAACAAAAAATAAATCAAATAGAATAGATACGTTGCAACAGAGTAGATAAAGTAAGTAGAACTTAGAGAAAATCAGTGGAATATAGATGGAACAATTAGAAAATAAATATAACCTAATGAAAACAGATACAACAGATAGAACATACATAAAACAAATATGATTAAATAAAAAAATAGATAAATAAGTAGAAAATAGATAGCTGAAGTAGAAAATAAAAAGGTAAAAGATAATCAAGACAATATAGGAAATACATAAACAAACTGAAAATGTATTAAGAACTTAAACAAGGACTCGAAAATATACATCAAATAAACCGACAGTAAAAAATAAAAGTATGAACTGCATAAGAAATGGATGCAATGCATAATAAATATATAGAGTAGATAGAAAATAAGTAGAAGATAGTTGAAGTCAATAGAAAATAAGAACAGTCCAGTTCTCTCTCTCTCTCTCTCTCTCTCTCTCTCTCTCTCTCTCTCTCTCTCTCTCTCTCATTTTTGCTTGAAAGTAGCAATACACGTGTATACTACTAAATTTCATAATTATGTTAATTCCTGTAGTGACCTATGTTATTTGATGTCATTTATATAGAGGGATTATATGTGCATGGCTTGAGCATTGGTTTCTTTTATGTGCACTAAGTACTTGCCCAACGACACACGCGCACACACACACACACACACACACACACACACACACACATATATATATATATATATATATATATATATATATATATATATATATATATATATATATATAAAATGTTCTTTGTAGTTAGAAGCTGACATTGGCTTAAAAAATTACGTAAATTAAAAAGTCGCTCGACTATTTTTTTAATATTTTCTCTAAAATCCATTTGATCATAAGTGTATTAAAGAATGCTGTAGTATTATATGAGAAATTCAACTACAAGTACAACCTAAGTTACAGAAATGCTTTAGCTTTTCTCAGAATGGAATGCTGTCAAGTTGTTTACGCGGAGGATGATAATCCGAGGTCTGTAAATAAGACTGTGACTATAGTGCCACCCGCAGTGCTTTACACTCGCTGATAACCCTCTCTTTCCAGTGAGCTACAGAGGTACCATCTGTCCCTAGACCTTGATCTGTCGTATAGCCTACCGTCCCCACTAGGTCGCTACCCATACCACTTTGCCTCCACGTCTCGTTTCATTCTCAAACCAAAAATAGCGAAAAGGGTGAAATGAAAGCTCACATTCTTTTCTTTGGTCTCCGAAGGCGGGAGGGAATCGTGAGTCGCGTCTGACCTCGTTAGACCTTTCTCTCTGGAACTCGGTTTGGAGCTGAAGTGCAATTCAGCTGCGTGTGTACGGTTTTGCGAGTGCATATTTGTAGTTATAAGAGGTTCTTAAATTAAAGAAAATAGACGGAAATTATAGGAAAAGGTGACTAAACAACAAACGTTGGTCTATGACGCAGTGATAACAATATTATCATAAGTCGGGCGTGGAATCAGTATTATTTTGAGGCAATATATATATCGTGTAAGTATTCGTGTAGATCTTTCACAATAGCTTTGTTGTGGCAGTTATTTATTTCTGTTATTCAGAGAATATTAGTAAAACGTTTTTTATGATGAATGACATGAGATTTCTTATTTGCAAAGGACGGGACTCTGGAGAGAGAGAGAGAGAGAGAGAGA
The DNA here is from genome assembly GCF_040412425.1 of Macrobrachium rosenbergii. Taxonomy (NCBI): domain Eukaryota; kingdom Metazoa; phylum Arthropoda; class Malacostraca; order Decapoda; family Palaemonidae; genus Macrobrachium; species Macrobrachium rosenbergii. The sequence goes on from NC_089761.1 coordinate 13,120,560, forward strand.
GAGAGAGAGAGAGAGAGAGAGAGAGAGTATGGTTGTAATTAACAGATAGTACATGAGAAATACTTAGTATGAGAGAGAGAGAGAGAGAGAGAGAGAGAGAGAGAGAGAGAGAGAGAGAGACCTCTAGAAACTTTTGTATGAGACTTTTATATTTACTTTATATATTCAATTTTCTATTTTATGTATTTGTGTGAAAGTACCCTAAAAAAAATCCGCTGCTTGCCTCATTCATCTTACTCCCTTAAAACCAGTGTAAGGAATAAGATTGTTTATTTTTCCTCAGCTTCTACAAGCATGGGCCACTTACAAACTATAACGGTATTTGGGATCCTCATATCGCCAATAATCTTACACAAATGTGGCGGAGAATCTGTTGAGATTGCCCAGATCTGGGAGAGAAATGTTCCTTTACAGGTGGGTTGGCTGTACAAATGTGTTATCATTATCTTTATTATTTCTGTTCTAAATGGGAGATGATTTACGTTATTTTTTAAAGTCTGTACTCGGCAAAAGAACATAAACTTCTTACAGTGAATTAAAGTATATAAGAAGGAAATCACAGTCTCCACGTTTTGAAAGCTCTTCCTCAGTAAAGGTAATTCAAAGATATGTTCATTCTTTAGCAGTCCTCTACTGGGGACCTTCGTCAGAACGCCTTTCACCTGCAGAACGAGCATATGAGAGGACGTCCTCTGTTCTTCTCTCTTCCCCACCAAGATCTGGTTAGTCATCTGTTGGATGCTTCAAGTTATATATATATATATATATATATATATATATATATATATATATATATATATATATATATAATATATATATATAGGTAATTAGAATGCTTTATAATTAGGTTCTTTAGGTTTAGTTCATGCATGCTTTGATTTTCTGTTATGTATACAGATCTATATATACTGTATGTTTTTGTCACTATTGCACGCTTGACTTTTTTTTAATATATACAAACATTAGGCTACAAATAACGTTTAATATCTACTGATAGCCGGGCGGTCAAAGTTATTGTCTATTATTGTTTCTAAACTAAGTAACAGTTCGCATCCTGCCGGGTATGAAGCACTTATCAGTGAAAGTTATTCCCAAGGTTTAGTGAATTCGATATTAAAAGGTACTTGTGGCTTAATATTTATGAATATGAAAAGGTTACACGTGTATAAGTGACAATATTAATATATATATATATATATATATATATATATATATATATATATATATATATATATATATATATATATATATATATATATATATATATATATATATATATATATATATATATATATATATAGTGTGCGCGTGTGTACGCGTTTGAAAGTTGATACTACATTGCTGTTAACAGGAAGAACTAGAAGATTTCATAGAGTTCAACAGGCTTCGTCGAAGCGGGAAAGTTCAAGAGGAGAAGAGCAAGAAATTGTTGACCAGAGGAACGAGAACAATCAGGCTTTAGGCGCAACCAAGAATACAACAAACGTTTACCCAGTTACAAAAATTATTAATGACAGGTTTATAGGCAACGCCACAACTTCAGAACCAGGCCCAAAGGTGAAGAGTCACGTGACCAGTGATGAGACATCTCAGTCTGTGATACAGTTGCCTCAGCATTCATCTCAATACCCTTCACCCCTGCTGACCAAATATCCTTCGCCCGCCGGTGTCTACAGAGAGGATCGGCCGCAAATTTACCCAAAGACGTATTCTTTTACGAGGGATTCAAGCAATCCTGTCTATGGTAATCCCGAGTTATGGCGGCATGCGAGTATGTCTAGCAACGCAAAGTCATTCTTTCCTCTTAGTATACCTGTCACTAAAAATTATTGGGGCAATATCCACCAAAGGACTCCAAGAGAATACTCTACTGCATCCAGCATTGCTTACCAGCAGCAGCTACAACCGAACAGCGTCATTGACAAAGGAATCGACCAGAAAGAACCTTCTAATTCTTCGTTTTCAGTAACCTCAAGTTATCAACACCTACAGCGCAGAGAAGATCCTGTTAAAGCAAAGGTAAAAAAAAAAATGATATGGAAAACTATGTACAATGATAATGTTGAGTATCTTTGAAAGAAGGAATTCTTTTTTCTTATCAAGATTAATAAAGTTATTGATCACTGAAATGCAATGAAAGCCATTGAAATATAACTACAATACACTTAGGTCATTTTAAAATACCCTGAAATAGCACCCAAATGCGCTGCAATAGTACGGTAAACGATTAGTCAAGAGGCGGGATATTGTCCCCCAAGTTAACGTGAGATTAAGATATACGGTATGCTTTGAACTGACGTTACTGGGTAGTGTTTTAGTGCACTGCAGTGCATTTCGACAATATGTCACTCTCTTAATCCAACTCACTTCTCAGCAGGTACAGCATCCTTCATTCATGGAAGTCTTAGGAGGAGGCGCAGCCTCTGTTGTCACGGCATTGCTGGTCAACGCAGGAGCTTCTTTCATTTCGGACCGAACCGGGCTGCCGCTTCGAAGACGAAGAAGCGCAGAGAACAGTTCAGCAGAAACAGACCTCGTGGTGGGTGCGATCTTACAACTATAAGAGTATTTCCTTCATGAAATTGTTAGTTCCTCCCTTCTTGCTGTAGGTTACTATTAAAACACCGACCTAGTAATGAGTCCCTTTGTCAGCACTTTCAATCTTCATAATATGCCCTCTCAGAAAATTCATACCTATAACATTTCATGGCAAAAATTTTTACATTTTCGATACATGAATGAAGGTTTATGAGCCGAATATAGGCTACTGCTCAGCAGGCTGGTATTTTAGATGTAAGATTACATTTACAATTTGGTAGCCAGTGAATGAAATAGTAAGAATATCATAGACTGATCTGTGGCTTTAGTATCTCATTTAATGTTCCGAAACGCTGATTTTTTTTTATTTATAGGATTCACTTCGAATTGCAAGATAGGCTACTGACAGTAGTTTTGTTACTAGGATTTCCAGATATCCTTTTTATCATTTCAGCATGGTATTTTTTCTGTTGATTTTATCTATGACTATTTTACGTAGGTTGAAGATCGGGAGAAAAAACTAGACAATACTTAGATTGAGATTTAAACCTTTCGGTTTCATTATCATCATTTTTGGATGGCCCGCTTGGGCCGTCTTTGATCTGTCCGGGTGGCCCCGTTTCTTCGTCAGTTACTGCTTATAGTTTTTTTTTTTTTTCTTGAGTAACTGTTTCCACTTTTTTTTTTGTTTTGTATTTCTTGATGCAGCTTACCGAATAGTCTGTATGCCGTGTATACACGGTTCCCTACTTCAGTATATTTCTTGTATTTTGGATCCATTAACTACAGCTATTCATGCTCCTAAGTAGATTTCTGTACGTGGTCATTTACGTATTTGGTTAATCATTCTTTACTGTACGTGGAAGGGCTAATTTTACTCGGTATTAACCGGGTATATATCCACCTACGCGCTACCTCCGAGGTGCTAGTGCTAAACATTGCGGAAGTTCGATGATCAAAGTATTATATACACCCATTTTTAGTAAACGATATATTTGATCCCGCGGGGATGGCTCTTAACACGGCGTCCCATTGACCGGTGACGCGTAGGTGGATACATACCGGGTTAACGGCGTTTCATTCCAGTAGTTAGTGAAACATTTTATTACTGGATAAGTATTTCACAGCACAATTTGGAACGACAGATTAAAAATACTTTCGAACCTATATTTTCATATTCTCAGTATCCCGACAGATAAACAACTACTAATGAGTTTTCTACTTGACTGAATAAATATTTGGTTATCGAGTAGCGCCTGCAACCGCCCGGTAACGAAACGCGAATCAATCAACAAGACTTCGATCATGTGTAAATTTGCAAACTGCAGAGTGCACTCTATTGCCGACAAGTTCAACATTATTCTTCTTTGGTTGTTCCTTTGTTGTACTCCAAGTTGTGTTACTATTGTCCCTCAAAAAATTTTCAGCAATAATTGAACACCGTAGCTCTTATGTTTATTACATTAGTATTAAGTACAAAATCTGTGGCATATGACGGTTTCTGCAAGACGCATATCAAGTGTAGGATTATCTTGGTCAGTTTGCCTCGCGTTGCGGTAAGTGCTAGCACGTTGTAGTGCGGCTTCTGCGTTTAGCCTAGGCTAACCATTCGCGATCTAGCATTCCAGACAAGAAACATGCCAGTTTAAATTGTTGCCTTCTCCACAATATTGTGTAACTTAACTCTCGATAGACAGAAGGTAAGTAAAACTTTAGTGTCATAATGACATAAGTTGTGTACGTTCATCGTTACTTCCATTCGCGTTGTAGCCTGGCTATGCAGTTGCAATTATGTCAAGTTTTAATCCTAAAATATTACGACACACCATGGGCATATTTTTTCTATCGGTACTACTTGTGTATAGTTATTTTATACATTCCGAGAGAACGATTTCTTCCCTGCCCTAGTTGAGGTTAGGTTAAGATAAAGAAGACTATCATTACTTTTCATTGAATATTAACCCCTGCCGGAAATGACAGCCTTTGCTTGTATGACTGGAAAATTTTGTGAATACTTAAATGGACCGAAATTTGCGCGAGAAGGGTTGATTACAGAACGTTTGTTTATGGACAAAACACCTCGGAACGTTTGGCAGTATTTTAAATAAGCCTATGTTCCTTTTCCAGTTCCGGGAAGATACTTTAGAATTGTTTTTACCAAAGTTAGTGTCCTGTATATGTAGTACTGTAGATTGTATGCTGTAGTGGTCGATCCTAGAATCATAAAATTGTCACTACACTTTATTTACTGGAATATTTTGCGTAAATTTGCTTCATAAATGAAGGACGTTAAGGTGGTCTTCTTTACTTTCTATTGGTTTGTGGTTGGCCCAGTAATAATAAAACCCATTATCAGGTGGGACCTGAATCAGTTCCCCGAGAAGGCTGGGCGACAAGGGTCTGTAATTCAAGCAACCGGTGATTGGTTGCATATTAGTTAGTCAAATGGGGTAGGTTGAATATAGGTTGGGGAGGAAGGTTTTTAATAACCTGATATCAAAGACTTCGTATCAGAAACTGGAAGGTTACCTATAGCTACCTTCGCCACAAGGCATAGGGGAAAATAATTGAATCGTATATATCTCAGTATCTCCAAGGCCGTGTTACGCAAAGGACATCTGAGAAATTCCGTCACTCGTGTCTCTCTTCCACATTATTTCCAACAACCTCCAATCTCCCGTCGCTTATTAAGTAGATCGGAGTCTCCCGACACTTGTGGTGCCGACAGGAACCCAGCAGCTGTCACCATCAGGTGTTATTCTTCCCAGATTATACCAAAACACACACACACACACACACACACACACACACACACACACATATATATATATATATATATATATATATATATATATATATATATATATATATATATATAAATTATATGTGTGTGTGTGTGTGAATCGCTTTTGCGTGAATCAAGTGATTAAGAATATAAACCAAGTACGAGATCAGTGAAACAACTGAGTGGAAGATCTGCTTTTATGCCATAAATTAAAGCCAAAAGATCATGTGCTCTTTTGATCTACTTTTCTCGCAGCTATATACTAATATATATATATATATATATATATATATATATATATATATATATATATATATATATATATATATATATATACATATATATTATATTTATATTTATAAATTTTTCTATTTATATTTATATATAAGTATATATATATATATATTATATATATAATATATATTGTCATATTTTATATCATTTAGGTTAATTTTACAAAACCTATTTAAATCCGGATCATGTTATTACAAACCTGTCAAGTGGATGGTCTGTTAGAGAACATTCTATGTCTTTCAGATTGGATCATTGTTTAACTCTTGAAGTGTCATCATTCAGTTTTAAAGAATCTATGTTTGTTCCGACACGACATATAAACCATCAGTCCTTTACATTAGGAATTACTCACAGCGCAGCTGGAAACGGCCGTTGAACTTTCAGACTAGGTGGTTGGGCAGTTAACTACCGTCCAGGAGGCGAGAGACCCGCCTGCCCGGATGTAAACATCCAATTTGCTTTCGGCCGTGGTGCGATGCGGGTGGGTTTCTTCCTTCACTGCCCTGTCGACTTCCTTTGAGTTGTTTTTCCCAGTGGGATCTTTCTCTTTTTTTCCTTGTATGGTTGCTTTTTGTGTGTGAAATGCAAGCTCATGAAGGTAATAAATCTCGTAAGCCTGCTTTCCCACGTGTGTGTGTCCTGGGGTTGGCGGAAGAAGTGCAGTAGCTTTAGATCTAATGTTGATGTAGACCCAAATGCCTTTTGCTCCTTTTGCAAGGGGCATGTGTGTTCTGGAGGTTCTACTTGTGCCGAGTGTTGCTCCTGGTCGGCTGAGCAGTGGGCAAAGTTTTAGGGGAAGAAACAGTGTTGGAGGAAGCTTTCAAAGGCGTCATCTGAGGGATATACACCCCTGATGACTCCCTTGGTGGCTAACCCTTTGGGATTACTTCTCTCTCCCGGCAAACTTCCCATTCTGGCTGCCTCTCATTCGGGAGAGGACTCCCCTTCATCTTCTTTGCTCGCTTTGTCGGGTGTGGAACGAGAGGGGCCAGGGTGGATGATCAGGACGACCTCTTCTCAGGCGCCTCCTCTCGCTTGGGGGAGGGAACTTTTCCCCCAGAGCAAGAGGAGACTCCCTCCACTAACCCAACTTTTTCCACTTTAGGTCTGGCAGTAGAGGCTTCCCTTGCAAAGCAGGCTAGAGATTTGACTGCAGCCTGGCTCCACCTTGGTTTTTCCGGCGTTCCACCCCTGGATGGCCTCTTGTCCCATCTGACTGGCGCTCTGGTGGTAATCCATGCTGTGGCTACCTCTACCACCATAGCTGTGACCATGACAGCCTTCGCTAAGATGCCGGTAACAGTCTCGTCTCATCTGGGGACCCAGGTGACTGACATGCCAGCATCCCAGCACGTAGTGCCCCTGCCTCCTGGCTTCAACGTGGCCCTGCTGTCCCAGCCTGGACCTTCTATGATGGTGACCTCCTCCATGCCTCACACAATGGTTCCCTCTCCTGCTGTTCCTGGCTTCGCTAACTCCCAGGCTATCTTGGCTGCTCTACATGCCCCGGCTATCCCGGTTGCGGCTCCTGGCTTCCCTGGCTCCTCCATCTGCCCAGGCTATTCCAGTCGCCTCCTGGCTCCCGAGCTGTACTGGCTACCCTGGCTGCCCCAGTCATAGTTCCCATAGATGACGTTCCTGCTGCCCGGGTCGCTCCCACTACTCTGGCCACCCTGGCTGCTCCTGTGACATCTGTTGCTCCCTCTTGGATGGGGGATTTGACCGCCATCCTGAAGAAGATGACAAAGAAGTTGAAGAAGAGATCTAGGAAGGTGTCGTCGTCTTTGTCTTCATCGTTTTCATCATTATTGTCATCATCTGGTATCTTCTCCTCCTCTTCTTCCAAAGCTCATCAGTGAAAAAAGAAGGCTGTCTCCTCCCCACCAAAGAAATCCCATCCTGGGACTTCTAAATGACTGCCTCCCTCCACAAGGGAAGCAGTGGGATCTCTCATTGGCTGTCTTGACCTTCGGGTCAGGGGACCGAATCACTAACCCCTGGATCTAGCGTTTTAGGAGCTGCAGCCATGCAAGCCTCGGTTTACACACCCATTGCCATGCCTAAGAAATCCGCTTCGAAGGCTGGCACTGCGTCAGGCGCTCGTTCGTGAGCTGCTCTGAGTACCCAGGTCTCTAAGGAGACTCAGGTATCCCGAACCAGTATTGGAGAGTTTGCTCACCGTACCAATTCAGGCACAGGACAGGGTAATGAGCCAAGACATGCAGGTGGCTCGGCTCTGCCCGCTGGCACTGTTTCTAGTGCCAAGCCAGGTTCCCAGGTTGGTGCTTCGGTCTCTCATGTCCGAGAATCTGGAGAGACAGAGAGGAGGTCCCCTTTACAGTCTTCTTGCATTGTTCCAGACTCAAAGAAGACTGGGGCCCGTCAGGAAGACAGCGCAAGTTCTTGCCAGCCAGCCGCTCATTTGACTCCACCCAGTCCTGAACACGATCAGCCTGGCTCAGTGAAGTTGAGCTCTCAGCTCAGCTCAAGCAAACCACTACGCTCTCCTCAGGACAGCGTTTCACCGAGGCGAAAACGCTCTCCTGGACCTGGGTTGCCATCATCACCACGGACTGATGAACTCTCTCATCCCCCTCCTCCTGCTGGTTCCGCCAGCAGAACCAGCGAGGGTGCCCGATCCTCCTCACCTGTCCCCTCAGCCTCCTGGGGTTTCCCTGGGAAGTGTGGGTTGGACAGTACGAACTCTGGAGAGTCCTCTCCCAGGAGTTCGACTACAAAGGCATATGTTTCTGGCCTGGTCCTCGGATTGACTAGGTCGTTATGCCTGCATATTGCAAGAAGGATCCAAGATGTCTGCCGAGGTTCTCCCTCTTGCCAGAAGAGTAGATCAAGAGGACCTCACCCTGGAAGGACTCGAGGGTCCTCTCCCCCAGGATGCAGAGACCTCCGAAATACAGAGGACTTTTGCAGAGGTCATTACACTGATCAGTCAGCACAACGATCTTGGGGAAGGGATCATGGCCTCGTCTGTGGATCATCCTTCGTGCCTCAAATCCTTGTGGGGTCTGAAAAAGGAACCCAAGGTTTCTGTGGGGCTGCAGTGGTCCATGCTTGCTGAGGGAGTCCTCAGTCAAGTTAATAATCTTGTTTCTGGGCAGGAGAATTCACTTTGTTCGAACCACTTGGACAATCTACTTCCTCCTCCTCTGCCTCGACAGATATGCCCTTGGAGAGGGCATTACCGACCAAGCAGGTTGGCCCAGACCCAGTGCGTGTAGGCCCAGGTCTCTCACTGCATCAGCTTACTGCAGAAGGAGTCTCCCTTTCGCAGCAAGAAACAGCGACCCTGGAAGCCACTGCTATAGCCGGTCTCCAGGCAGTCTCCTGGCTGGATCTATGGTCATTCACAATATCCAAGGTAACTGCCTCCTCAGGTGCAATCATGGCTGGGGAAGGCTCAGCTTTCGGGAGGTTTTGCCAGCCTGGAGGTAGAGCCATCTCTTATCTCGCCCACCAGATGGCAAACCTGTTGTTAAAGAGAAGAGGCGCATCCTTTCCCGTTTTGCCAGGTCTGTAGGTCCTGAACGGGCAATGACCCTTTGGAATGGACCGTTGCTGGGTTCTGCCTCTCTCTCTCCTAGAGAGCTGGTAGATGCTGCAGTGGACAAGTGTTGGGCCAAAGACAGTGACCGCCTTGTCCACCAGGCAGTGGCCAAGACCTCTGGGTCTTCGCGCTCCACTGCGGCCCGGCCTTCAGGTCAGGCTAGCACTTCCTTGGCCCCCAAGAAGTCCCAGACTCCAAAGTGTTCCCACAGGAACACCCAGCCCTCTTTTTCCACCAGGAAGGGCGGGCAACCGCTCCGCTTTCAGATCCCCTTTCCAGTCTGGTAAAGGGGGGCAAGGAGAAGAAGAAGGGGAAACACTAGGGGCAGCTCTCCCCTCCAGGTGCTGCCAGTGTTTGGGGGGGGTTGCATATCGAGCCATTGGGGAGCATGGCAATGATATGGAGCCGAGACCTGGGTAGTGGATGTTCTCCAGGAGGGATATCTACTCCCCTTCAAGTCTCGGCTACCCCTCACTAACTCTCCAGTCCGTCTCCTTACTTATGTCCCTGGTTTGATGAAGAATCTTGCACTAAAGCAAGTGGTGGAAGCCATACTGAGCATAGACCTCTCTTCCTGAATTTATTCGTTCGCCAGACTGTTCACGATGGAGACGGCTTATTCCGTGCTTGCCTCCATCAGAGAGAACAACTTCGTCCTTACAGTGGACCTGAAGGATGCACATTTCCAGATACCCATCCATCTGTCCTCCCTCAAATACCTTTGCTTTATCCCCGAGGAGACGTTGTTCCAGTTCAGGGCATTCTGTTTCAGACTCTCAACTGCTCCCCAGGTGTTCATGCGAGTGTTCACCCTGTGTCAGCTTGGGCCCGTTCGCACAGGATACGTCTGTTGAGGTACGTTGACAATTGGCTGGTCCTGGCAAGCTCTCACTTGCAGTTGCTTCAAGACAGGGATCAGCTCCTCAAGTTTGGCCACAATCTAGGGATTGTAGTAAATCTTGAGAAGTCAGATCTCACCCCCCAACCAGAGAATAAAGTACGTGGGCATGCTGATAGATATGGTAGCAGCAATAGTCTTCCCTTCAGACTCTTGTATCAGCAGGTTCAGGAAGGCAGCACAGCTGTTCCTGTCTCGACAGGAACAGCCAGCTCGGCAATGGCAAGTCGTCATTGGTCACCTGTCGTTGTTGGAGAAGCTGGTCCCTCATGGGCATCTACACCTTTGGTCCCTGCAGTGGCAACTGAAGGAGTACTGGTCCCAGTCTCAAGACCCCCAGTCCTTTCTCATCCCTCTTTCGGGGAGGTGTGAGAGGACCTAGATTGGTGGATGGACGACAGGAACCTCTTACTAGGAGTATACCTGCATACCCCCCCTCCAGACATGCATCTGCCTGCATACTCCCCTCCAGACATGCATCTGCTCTCAGACGCATCAACCGAGGAATGGGGCACACACCTGGAGGAGTTGCTGACTTCGGGAGTGTCAACATCCTGGAACTCAAGGTGGCCTTCCTGGCTCTCCAAGAGTTTCAGGATGAGTGATGGGACTATCTGTGGTTTTGATGAGCGACAACACCAAGGTAGTGGTATACGTCAACAAGCTGGAGGTATGGTGTCCCTTCCACTTCCTCAGTTAACAATGCAGGTGCACGAATGGCCTCTGGCCCACTCGGTAGAGCTGTCAGCCAGGTACATTCCAGGAAAGAGGAGTATAGTGGTAGACAAGCTCAGCCACCAGAATCAGGTAATAGGGACAGAGTGGTCCCTTCACCCAGATATCGCGGAGAGGTTGTTCGATCTGTGGGGGCGTCCAGGCATAGATCTGTTCACCACCCAGCACAACAGGAAACTTCAGGTCTTCTGTTCAGTCATGCCGGACCCATGGGCAGCTGCAGAGGATGCGTTCCACCTCCCATGGGACAACCTTGATGTCTATGCCATTCCTCTGTTTTGTCTGATTTGCAGAGTGATCAGCTAAGTGATGATCACCCCAAATCTGAGGATGATTTTGGTGGCTCCCAAATGAGCACAGGCTGTTTGGTATCCCAACCTGCCAGCTCTTCTTCCCGAGGCACCAAGAGAGATTCCTTCCTGGCCCAAGCTGCTGTGTCAACCCCACGTAGAGCAGTACCACCAGGCAGTGCAGTCCCTTTATCTTCATGGCTGGTGGTTATCCACCATCTCCTGCAAGTGGGATGCTTTTTGCATCGCGCAGCAACGGAGATGGCTAGACACCTAAGGCAGTCCTCTGTAGTGGTATACCAGGGAAAGTGGGCTGTCTTTTGTGGTGGGTGTCATAGATGGGGTATCTCTCCGGTCGGAGCTACTGTTCAGCAGGTCACGAACTTCTTCATCTTTCTTCACCAAGAGAAGCTTCTCTCTGTTTCAGCCGTAAAAGGCTACAAAGCTGCACTCGGCCTAGTCTTGCAGCTGAAAGGAGTAGATATCTCCTCTTCTTTTGAGATTTCTCTACTGATGAAAACTTTCCTCAGGCCCCTTGCGTGGGATGTGAATTTCGTTCTAAGGAGCCTGACTCATGCGCCATACGAGCCTTTACAAGAGTCGTCAGACAGGGATCTGACCCTCAAGACCATCTTCCTGCTTGCCCTGGCATCCTCTAAGAGAGTAGGAGAACTTCACATACTTTCCTTTGATGTTAAACACTTGAGGGGACTTTGTAGGTAATGACCCAGACAAGATGCTACTGTGTCCTGTTAGAGTGCTGTGGCACTATCTAAAGAGAACTCATCATCTCTTGCCTGTGTTGACAACTCTTTGTTAGTGCTGGCTCAACCAAGAAAGAGGTGTCCAAGAACACTTTCTTTCTGGCTTTGTGAGTGTACTCTGCTGCTGGAGATGACACTGGTACCTTCCGCCGGAGAGTTCACAAAGTCTGGGGCATTGGTCCGACCCCTGCATTCTCAAGGAACCTGTCAGTTCCTCAGGTATTGAAGGCGTGGGTGTGGTCTCAACAGACCACCTTCACTTCTTTCCACCTTCAGGATATTGTCCACAGGTCCTTGGGCACCTTTTCCTTGGGACCTGTGGTGGCTGCTCAACAAGTTGTGTAGCTTACCTGGCTCCTCTAACAGGACAGGGTTGCATCTCGCCTAAGATGTGTGGTTGTGGATGCGAGAATGAGTGTGGGAGTGACTGGCCTCTCCTTCTCTTCATCCTGGCTGTCTTCCTACTGGCAGAAAGCTCTTCATTTGGCAAGTCGATAGAGCTGTGTACTAGCACTCACTAGGCCTGAGTTTGAGTCTCCGGCCGGCTGATGAAGAGTTAGAGGAATTTATTTCTGGTGATAGAAATTCATTTCTTGCTATAATGTGGTTTGGATTCCACAAAAAGCTGTAGGTCCCGTTGCTAAGTAACCAATTGGTTCTTAGCCACATAAAATAAGTCTAATCCTTCGGGCCAGCCCTAGGAGAGCTGTTAATCAGCTCAGTGGTCTGGTAAAACTAAGGTATACTTAACTCCTACTGGCAGAGAGTGGATCCGAGCCATTACATGTTGGCTCTGGTGGTTGATGTTGGCAAGCATACACATCAAGCTTCCGTTCTATTTCCTTTCAGAATCATAGAAGCAATCCCGCTCCTTCCTCTAGGAAGGAGATCATGACAATAAGACAAACCCGATACATGTATTTGCCTTACTGTCGCTGACTTTTTAAGGTTCGTCCTAGCCTACTTTTTTATGAAATAATGCCTTCCTCATTCATACAAAAAGGCCCAGAAGACTGGCAGTTGATCTCACGCTTACTATAACCTCATCGATTTGTCAGAGGCAGGTTTCCCTTACTCGCTCTATCGACCAGGAAGGGGATCCCAGGTGTGGTGAACTCCAGTCAGTTTATAGAGACTCACTCAGATTTCTCCCTCCAACCAGTGAGTCTTCCTAATGTAAAGGGCTGATATTTTGTTTGTCGTGTTGGAACAAATAAAACCTTTTTAAAGTAAATTGTATTTTTCCTAACTATACAAACCTGAGGTCCTTTACATTACATTTTCATGCCCACCTCATGCCACCCCTCACTCTGACACCTGAGCCGAATGGCAAATTGGAATGTTTGCGTCCAGGCAGGTGGGTCTCCCACCTCCCGGACAGTAGTTAACTGTCTAACCATGTTTGAAAGTTCAACGGCCATTTCCAGCTACACTGTAAGTAATTCCTAATGTAAAGGACCTCAGGTTTGTATAGTTAGGAAAAATACAATTTACTTTAAAAATTTTTATTTCATTAACTTGTGAAATACCCTTTAGCGGACAAATTAAATTGCGGCGACCTTTTAATGGATTTGAAAACTCCAATGTTTAAAACCATGAGATAATGCAAACAATCTGAGGAGGCGAGCTTTAGTCTGTTTATGGATTTCAGACCTTGATATTCCCAAAAAGACTTTATATATATATATATATATATATATATATATATATATATATATATATATATATATATATATATATATATATATATATATATATATATATATATATATATGTATGTATGTATGTATGTATGTATGTATGTATGTAAACTAGCTGACCAACCCTGTGCTGCCTGGGAAAACACTGAATGACAGCCAATAAACTCTCTCTCTCTCACTTCCTCTCCCTCTCCCTTTCCGGTTAAGATAGTTGCTTCAATTACATTGTCAGTATTCTTGGCATTTTGTATTTCACCCCCTCTCACCCCAGGATAATTCTGAATGACAACCGATAAATTCTCTCTCTCTCTCTCTCTCTCTCTCTCTCTCTCTCTCTCTCTCTCTCTCTCTCTCTCTCTCTCTCTCTCTTCACTGTTAAGAAAGTTGCTTCAATTACATTACCCAGCATTTTTAACATTTTATATTTCACCCCATCTCACCTCCCATTCTTATCAGGGCTGACCTTGGACTTAAAGAGCATCAGGAGGGTCAATATGGATTAGTCACTAATATCTGTCATTTTTAACATTTTATTTTTCACCCCTTCTCACCCCACCTTCCTATCGGGGCTGAACTTGGACTTAAAGGGCATCAGGAATGAGACTATTCATCTCAGCTACCTCAAAAACTATGGATTGACACTAATATATGTTGTTTTTGGTTATTTTTACATATCATCCCCTTCCCACCCCCAACCCCTTTGGTGCCAGTGATGTCTTACCCCGACAGTATTCTTTTCCAGATAGTAATTCATACGTATACCAAAATGAGGTATGATAAACCTGTAGAGTTCATTTAGTTACTAAGTATACGGGCAGAACCATCCCTGTTTCAGGGAAGCCCTTCTCACCCCACCCCTGTTTGTTGCCCTTTGGTGCTAGTGATGTCTCACCCCCATAGTGTTCTTTCCAGATAGGAAGTCTTATGTATACCAAGTTTGGTTGAAATTGCTCACATGTAAAATTAACTGAAAACAACAGACATTAGTGTTTAATCCATAATTTTCGAGGTAGATGAATAGTCACATTCCTGATGCCCTTTAAATCCAAGTTCAGTCCCAGTAGGAAGGGGGGTTGTGAGAAGGGGTGAAAAATAAAATGTCAAAAATGACTGATATTAGTGTCTAATCCATAGTTTTCGAGGTCATTGAAGGGAATAGTGACACTCCTGATGCCCTTTGAGTCCATGTTCAGCCCAAATGGGAAGTGGGGTGAGAAGGGGTGAAATATAAAATGTCAAAAATGCTGGGCAATGTAATTGAAGCAACTATCTTGTTAGAGGGGGTGTTAGGGAGGAGAAAGAGGGAAAGAGTGAGAGAGAAAGAGAGTTTATCGGTTGCCATTCAGAATTTTCCCCGGAGTGAGAAGGGGTGAAATATGAAATGGCAAAAATACTGGACAACGTAATTGAAGCAACTACCTTAACAGGAAAGGGTAAGAGTGAGAGGGAGAGGAAGTGAGAGAGATTAGAGGGGGTGTTAGGGAGGAGAAAGAGGGAAAGAATGAGAAAGAAGAGAGAGAGAGAGAGAGTTTATCGAGTTATGAGTGAAGTAGTAACTGTTAAGCAAGAAATATACTAGAGGGGAAGGGCATCACTCCATCAAACAACTATATATATATATATATATATATATATATATATATATATATATATATATATATATATATATATATATATATATATATATATAAACTTTGCTGTGTTTAGTACTAGTCCCTGGGGGATCTAATGTCTGGTATCGAAATGTTCATGTCTAGAACAGCGAACCTGATTGTTCCCATGTAAAGAATAACGAACCCAATAATCTTCATGTAAAGAATAGCGAATCCTGCTGAGAGCGGGTTAGCTAATCTTGACATGATCATATATATATATATATATATATATATATATATATATATATATATATATATATATATATATGACTCTTTTTATCACATCACCGTGATTCATATTCAATCAGTAAGCTACAAACGTCCTTTAATATCCAATTCGCTCTACCTCGGAAATAATATATTTTCATATATGTTACCGAAGGAGAATTTTTTAGTTGATATTAAGTTCGTCGTCTCGTGGGCTCGAACTAGCGAAGACAAGAACTCAGGACTACAGTGGACGCATTTTAACCCACGCGGCCAGCAAGTGAGGTATAAGTGGATCTCGTCTTCCCATATATAAATCGCCCGTCGAACTCAGGTGTTTGTATTTGGGGACGATATTCACCCACCTCTGCCATGCTAACCACGTAGTGCGTTTGTCGCACGCAGCCATATTATGACTTTTTTTATCACTTCACCGTGATTCATATTCAATCAGGTCAGAAATCCGTAAACAGACCTAAGCTCGCCTCCTCAGATCGTTTGTATTATCTAATGGTTTTAAACACTGGAGTTTTCAAATTTGTTTAAAGGTCGCCTCGATTTAATTTGTCCGCTAAAGGGTATTTCACAAGTTAACGAAGCATAGATTATTCAAAACTGAATGTTGACATTTCAAGAGTTAAACAACGATCCAATATGAAAGACATCAATTATTCTCTAATAGATCATCCACTTGACAGGTTTGTAATAACATGTTCCGGATTTAAAGTGTTTTGTAAAATTAGCCTAAATGATATCATTCAGCGCTTAAACAATGAATATTTGATACTTATGCTTACCGGCGTTTTAGTGAATTTAATATAATTAAAATCAATGAAAAACAAAATGCCGTCAGCATTATCACAAATCACATTAATTTTCTCCGGAATCTTTCGTTTAGACTCCACTAGGGGTTGTGTGATTAAAAATTTTATGCCTTTACCCGACGGCATAAACTTGACAGCTAAAAAAAAAATGTAACGTATAGCTTTTCCTTTCCCATGTCTTCAGTTAGGCCTCCCATTGTCGTACTTGGGTAGAGACTTTCTTCTTATGCCGGCGAACGATATTAACCGGTACTGAGCGGTTAGAAAGACACTCAAGTTTAATGTGAAACCGAAGAGTTCCGACAACGCCATACGTTTTCATATGCAGTATATTTCCATCACCAAAACCGTTACAGACTTCTGAGTTCATAATGTAGTTTCTTATTAAAAGAAAGGTTAACAGTGAAGAACGTGATGCATATTGATATTGTAAAATAAACCAATAGACAAGTTTTGTGTACTGTACCACTTTCAGAGGAAAGCTGGTATTATTATTATTATTATTATTATTATTATTATTATTATTATTATTATTATTATTTTAACGTTAACACTGATGAGGAACACCGTTCAGGTGTTCGAAAGTCTTTGGTTCATTTTACATAGTAATATATTTACTATATAATTGTGGATTTTTATTTCTCATTGTTTTCACGAAATTGTGAATCTATTAGTTATTATTATTATTATATTATTATTATTGAAGGGAAATGATACCGAGTCTCTGGAAAGTTGTCTTTCCATAAAGAACAAAAAGATTTAGATGAGAGTATTGATCCTCAAATAAATTTTAGTTATTGCTATGTGGGAAAAGAACATTGAAGCATATTTGTTAGTTGTAGTGATTATAGTTTTCATGTCTTTTAGACAGTGGCGTAGCTGGCATTCCACCAGTCGGGGGGGCGGCATAGGTGGGGCCAAGATATTTTTGGGGGCCAAAGAAAATACACAAAACTAATGTACGTACCAGTTCTGTAATTAGTACAATACACGATTCTCGAATGTATATAGCCATGTGAATGAAGGAAAATAATAGTATTAGTAATTAGTAAACCTGTATTTGAAATTACAGAGCTCAGTTTTCAGTTAATTTTCAACTCTTACTATATGCAAATGTATCAAATACTGTAAGGGTTAAGTTTAGCCACAAAGGGAAACTCAACTTGGGGGACCGGTGGGGGGGGGGCAATCATCCGACTGGGGTTGCCCCCCCCCCATAGCGACACCATTGCTTTCAGATCAGTCCTCAGTCCTATTGACAAGCTGTCAATGGTCTTTCGTGTTAAGCTCTTTTAAGACTACATTCTAGAATTCAGTGTCCTTTGGCGATGATAAGGGGCAGAAAATCCCAAGAAGTTTGTTCCAAAAATAAACTGTAGAAATTAACCTTACAGGAACCTTTCTCTTCGTTTCTTCTACCAGAGAGGTTTCATTTTCTCCTAGGAGGGATCTCGACGTCTCCTCTGTTCTTGATGCATTTTGTCAAAATGGGTAATTTATTAATTCAATTAGCCTTGTTGTTTTATATCTGGCGACGCATGCTGTTCTGTTATAATTTAAGTTGTTAAAAGGTGTTATAGGGCAATATTGCAGTTTTCGAGACTATAAACTGCAGACAGTGGGCTACTTTGACAGCGTAAAGCAAAATAACGGGAAATATGCTTTCACACAACCCTCCCTACCCACGCCCCCCATAGTCTATTTTTCTCTGCCTCACCAGAGAACTCAGTTACAGATCAGCATTTTGAAAAACTGTGTTTGACCTTAGTTTTGAAGAACACATTTCGTTTTTTTTTTTTTTTTACATTTCAGGTGGAGGAGGCCGTCAAGCTCTGGGCGGCGATAGAAGACAGAGATTCTTGCCGCGCTCGGTCTTGGTGTCGCTTGGGTCGGGTGGTCGGTAGTTTTGAAGGTGGTCCCTCAGCGACACTGCTTGCCAATTACCTTTTTGGATCCTGGTGGGAGGAAGAGCTCGATCATATTATGAGTGGTGCCTTCGCTTCTGACTGCTCTGGGTGGGAGTGTGGAATGGATGTAGACCGTTACGATTTAGCTTGAACGTTTTCGGATGGAAAATTACCATTCAGTCTTGAGATTTCGTGATAAAACGTCATTATCCATTCAAAAGCTTCAAAGGGACAAAGTTCACGGTTCATCCCAGAGTTTTGTCTATACATTCAAGATGAAACCTGAAGTTTTGTTCGCGCATCGAACTTTTTTTAATAAGAGGATAGTGTGTGGTGTAGTTTGAAGTTAAGACATTATTCAGCTGATTGTATTTATATCAAATATCAAAGCATCGAAGTGAGAGGCCGTGCCTTCGGCGTGATTAAGTAAATAAGGAACTTATATTTTTAACAGGATACGTTTTTATTTATATGTATGGATGAATAATGTATCTGTCATATCTATCTGTGTAAAAGAACAATCCAGGTATGTATCTAAAGTTTGGAAAGCTATCTTCTGTGAAACTGAAGTGCTGGGGTTTCTCTCTCTCTCTCTCTCTCTCTCTCTCTCTGGATGGATGTATCCAGTGATGCCCTTTTAAAGAGAAGAAGCTCTTAATGACCAAGGCTTATCTTAACTTGATCTTCATCGCATTGTTGGAAGTTATTTACCTTTCCCAATTATGAACGATGACCTGTCCCCCAAAAATACCTCTTATGTAAAACCGTTGGTTTAAGTCAGAGAAAGAAATGTTATTAATGACAGCAAGAATGTATTTTTTATCCTTACTATTCCAAGAAGTATTTGGTCTTTCCTTAGTGAGTTTGTTTATTTAACCAGAACATACAGTATGGATGATTGTGTAACAGAATACGGATCTTTAGTGGCTGACAGAGTGATCAGCGTCAAATTGGAGTTTTCGAATTACCTAATTAATAAAAAAAATCAGGTAAGTACTTTTAGTGGCCACGTAAGAAGAATTGTCTTAACACCTTAGTGCAAGTTTCAGACAAATAAAACCATTAGGAGATAATACAGCTTAGAACCTTCGCTTTTGAAGACCCCATCATAAGCTCTTCGTTGGGAGAGTCGGTAGAGCTGCGGACTGGCACTCGCTGGGCCGGAGTTCGATTCCCCGGCCGGCTGATGAAGAGTTAGAGGGATTTATTTCTGGTGATAGAAATTCATTTCTCGCTATAATGTGGTTCGGATTCCACAATAAGCTGTAGGTCCCGTTGCTAAGTAACCAATTGGTTCTTAGCCACGTAAAATAAGTCTAATCCTTCGGGCCAGCCCTAGGAGAGCTGTTAATCAGCTCAGTGGTCTGGTCAAACTAAGGTATACTTAACTTTGGAACTGCCTCAGAATGACTAAAAGTTCAAAGAACTCTGAGGTAATGTCTTGCTTAAATTTTAAACATTTAAACATGCAGTTATCGGTAATGCAGCCGGTTTTGATGTACTGTATGCAAAGAATGCACAGTTTGCATTTTAAGTGAAGGGTTACTCATTGCGCTGCTCTATAGCTGGGCTGTTAGATTGAAGAGGATGTGATAGTAATGGAATGGGAGATTCTTGGTGAAGGCTTTCAAGTTTTGTTTGAAGACTAGTTAAGATACCCAACAGTAGGGTGTCGAAAAATTGGAGAAGCCCCACCAGAACCCTGGCTTTACCTTGGATGCAGACCAGAAGTGCGACGTGGTTGTGCAATATATATATATATATATATATATATATATATATATATATATATATATATATATATATATATATATATATATATATATATATATATATATATATACATCAACATGATAACAAGAAGAATAATTACAATTCTTCTGGATTTATTGGTCTATATAGAATCGTTGAATCCCTACATATCGAATCGTAAACATTCTTTGTCATCGGGATCTGATTTAGTGGTTAGGAAACAACTGACTTTGGTTAGTGTACATCCATTCAGATTTCTCAAGTATAGAGGATATTCCCGTTACACGTGTGCGCCGATGCCTTTGTATGATTGCAGTTTTCTTTCTCGGATGTGATAATATTTATAGTCTACAACCATTCTGATTTCCTCCTTGTGTATGCCTTTGTCTAACAAATCTAGAAACTAGAACGATTGCTTGTAAGATAAGTGATGTAAAGGAAAAGGAAGGATGAAAATTATAATAAAATAAACAATTTGTATAAAGAAAAGTAATAAGGAAAATGATAGTAACGAAGGAATAAAATAGCAAGCAGATGCAAACAGTTAGTTATACTGTTTGCATATATAGTTTTTTTTCTCAGCCAAATATACGTATCACTTAGAGGTAGGTGGCTTAGGAAGGTGTTCATAGGCCATCATGTTATGACTCTAAGCTGGTTTTGCTACCCATGTGCAGGTGGGTCGACTCATGGGCGGCAGGCAGATACGAACCTTTTGAAACTACCAGTCAACTATGTGATCATTTTGAATGGAATGCCCAGCTTTGCTCAGAAAATTTTTACCTTTATAAGAAATCGTCCTCAGAGTAGCAACATTGTTTATAAGATTCCACGTATGGACTGATTCATTCCATTTGAGCCATACAAGTAAAGAATTAAATGTCAAAATAAATTGACATGAATATACAGTTAGAACTGGCAGGAAAAAACGCTTTATTTGTACATGCAAGTGAATAATAAAAAGTTGTTTGGTCCCACATTAGTATAATTATGAGATGTAAAATGATTGTGTCCCGAAAATCTTATGAAGTTCGCACTGATATAGCCAGCAAAGGAAAATAACATTGCCATAACCTCAGTTCTTTATTGGTCCCATTCTGCACAAAATGTTCGAAGGAGATTTGAAAGAGAATCAATAATATCGGTAATCCTGGCTGATATCAGGGATGATTTAGACAGCTGTTTCAGACCAAAAGACCTTCCCCAAAACTAATGACCTTTATATCAAATAGAGTGGTTAAATAACCCCTTTTAGCTTTCTATACAGGAAAACTATTGTGCCGATTTGTCTGTCCTTCCGCACTTTTCTGGCCGCCCTCAGATCTTAAAAACTACTGAGGCTAGGGGGCTGCAAATTGGTACTTGATCATCCACCCTCCAATCATCAAATATACCAAATTGCAACCCTCTAGCCTCAGTAGTATTGATTTTATTTATGGTTAAAGGTAGCCATAATCGTGCGTCTGGCAACGCTATAGGACAAGCCATCACCGAGCCGTAGTTGAGAGCTTCATGGGCCGCGACTCATGCAGAAAACTCGATTGCACCGAAGAAACTTCGGCGCGTTTTTTTATTTGTTTAATTCCAGTCTCCAGCCCTCTGGTGCTACCCTCTGTTATAGGCTAATGTTATTAAAAAAAATCTGTTGTACGTGGTTCGAGATTCATTGAGCAAGACTAATCGCGAGGCGAACAGTCCATCCTAAATGATTAATCTCTCAGAAGACTCGATGTAATGGATGATGAAATCGAGCGTGTTGCCGGCACCTCGAATGTTGACGATATCCTCCGGGGTTAAGACTGATTTCAGGGCCACGTCGGCGATGCGCGATGCCCCTGCTGTGCCCAGCAAGAACAAGAGACCTCGGAGGACGACCGTCAGCGTCTTCAGAGCCGTTCTTACCAAAACCAGGAACAGGTCCTCTATGTTTTCCCAGAACTGACCTGAAATGAAGAGATTCGTTTGTTATCAGGGCATGGCTCAGCTAAGTAAGACTGACAAAGTCTGTTACCTTGTGAGAGACGATATTTTTGTTTGTAAAAAGCTTCAGAGCTCTAATGTGAAATACCTAAAAAAAGAGTAGACTCACTCTCTCTCTCTCTCTCTCTCTCTCTCTCTCTCTCTCTCTCTCTCTCTCTCTCTCTCTCTCTCTCTCGTTCCCGTGATAATTTGAGTCAGTCGTAAGAGTGGTTTTGGCTTGAATAGATTTTTTTCAGAGCTATGTAGTTATCAACAGGAAGATCAACTAAGTATTCGAGAAAAAAGATTATAGGTTTCAGAAGGTACCTCTTACCTGGAAGCTTCAATAATTTGTTAGTGCTGAAAAATATACGAGAAGTTTATTGTGTACAATTTTCTTATACGTGTCCAGTTTCTAATATCAGGAGCTGAAGTGATATGTAGGATAGGCACCAAGGTCTATGTTACTATGCCTTTTTCTTAAAGAAGTACAATACACAAAGGAAAAAGTATACTAGGAAAGCTACGGTTTCTCAGAGAGAGAAAAAATGGCATAATTTCCATTGAAAGGAATTTTTTCACACTATTGTCAGGAAACCCAAATGAAAATTAGTTTGTCCCCGTTAGAAAGCTCTAGAAAACAGTAGAAAGAAGTTTAACGGCAATTCTTACTTGAAAAAGGAAGGCGATTCGTAGCTGGACCGATGGGGTTCGCTCCCAGGTTGAATCCATCATTTGGTCCGGCAGCCGGTTGCCTCGTTAACGGATCGTCGAAGTACTGATTGTTCATGAACTCGTTCATTCTCGATAGAGGGACAAGTGCGTAAATTTCGTCTGGGCGCAGATGATCTGTGAAATCACTTTGGTTGAACAATTGCACAGCAACTAATGGACATATACACCTTATACTTGGAGAAACTGAATTTTCCCAAGCGTCAGCTGAAAATTTTTCAATAAAGTGCGAATGGAATAAATTAATGGCTCTGTCGAGCATTTCTGCTCATGGTTGCCTCAGCAGGATTGAATCATTGTTAGACACATGACTATATATGTGTTCTGGATACAAATTAAAAAGATTTAGGAATTGGAAAGAGTCCACCATGTAGACAGGAAGAAACTGTATTTGTTCTTATGTAAACTTTAAATGGTCATATATTAATTCAAAATCCCCCCAGTTTAAACAAAAGAAAATTGTTTCTCCACATGTGAAGCATGAATGTTCTGAAGATACTATATATATATATATATATATATATATATATATATATATATATATATATATATATATATATATATATATATATATATATATATATATATATATATATATATATATATATATAATCACCAAGTTACAAATGTCGCTTAATATCAAATTCACGCTACCTCAGGAATATCTCCGATGGAGAATTATCACTGAAAGGGAATTTTATAAGTGATAAATGGATTGGTAATTACCCTTCGATGATGATTCTCCATCGGAGATATTCCCGAGGTAGCGTGAATTTGATATTAAGCGACATTTGTAGCTTCATGATTGTGTATAAATCACGGTGTGATATAAAATTTAATATATATATACAGTATATATATATATATATATATATATATATATATATATATATATATATATATGTATATAAAAGCCATTCTTATGGCTATATATTAAGTGCAGATGTTCTGAAGATGTTGAATATCTAAACATAAATATATAAAAAAGACCTGCACATTGGTCACACATTAATTTACTAGAGAGAGATATTTCATGGTATGTTCCAAGCATACGTACCATTAAAGTGTCCTTGCGTTCCCATCGTGACAATAGGGTACATCGGGTATTCAGCTGATGGTGACTGAGTGTTGAAAAGAGGTTCATTCTGAAGAGCCGTCGGAGCGATGTCATTGGTGGGAGCATTCGACATATGCGCTGGAAAGACTGGTTTCATCGACATGGTCGGCGTGGAAAAATAATCTAGCGTTTGCCCATCGAACTCATAGGGTTCTTCTTGGTACTGAAAGAGCTTTCTGTGGATCTTGCGAGAGAACTCATTAAGAGTCAGTGATGCGGATGTACTTGGTCGCGCATTTTTAGACCGAACTGGGGTCGGGACAGAGAGCCTGTCCGTAAAAACTTGTCTGAAGCGTGAATTAGACTTTACATCTGAATCCACAGGTACGGCATTCGAACTATTCGTGGACTGTGATGAGAAATGAGAAGTTTTTGAGGGAGAAAACGATGATACGGAGATGGAGAGCATCACTGTTCTGTTATGGAGTACCCACACAAGGATTTGCGCTATCGCGAGGAGGGTGAGAAACTGGCACAGGACTCTGAAAGAACGAAACAGAGTCAGATACGTAGATGAACTTGGTATTAATAAAACAACAGGAGCGCCCACGCGCCCGCACACAGTATGTATATATATATATATATATATATATATATATATATATATATATATATATATATATATATATAGTTAGTGTCTCTGTGCTTGTTACGAATATGTACACATACGTAACAGGCACGCACGACATGTCACCAGTTTATTTTAGCATGTTATATATATATATATATATATTATATATATATATATATATATATATATATATATATATATATATATATATATATATATATATATATATATATATATATATATATATATATATATATATATATATACATATACATGTATGAAGATAAAAAGCCCATAAAACAATATTTGAATGTTGCAACCATATATTTTGAGCACTTCCTTCTGTGTCCCTGTTCACTGGTAAAATATTTTACCAGTGAACAGGGGCACAGAGGAAGAAATATAATTGCAACGTTCAAAATATATGCCTTTTATCTTCATATTATACTGTATTACAGTAAAAACATTCAAACAGTGATTTATATATATATATATATATATATTATACTGTGGTATTACAGTATAAAGTATATTATATATATGTATATATATATATATATATATATATATATATATATATATATATATATATATATATATATATATATATATATATATATATATATATATATATATATATATATATATATATATATATATATATATATATATATATTATATATATATATATATATAGTATATATATATATATATATATATATATATATATATAATATATATATATATATATATATATATATATATATATATATATATATATATATATATATATATATAACCTGCTGCTGAAATAAACTGGTGACACGGACAGACAATGTCATTGGAGATATAGTTTGGTAAGTACTCTACAATGCCTGTGTAGAGGAATAAAACTTTTATGAGTAACCTGAAAGGCAGGAAAAGAGATGACAGGTGCAAACCCACTTACTTTATCCTAGTCGCTTAAGAGCTCCAAGTTCTTATCCATCTTTACGTATTTTCAACCCACCGTCTGTATGGCCACACTATTTCTACTTTGGAAAAATTTTTAGGATAAAATTTTTAGCAATATTTTCACAGATTAGTACAGAAATCAGCTTGGGTACAGTATGGATGTAACGGTATAAAAAAAGACAGAGAACAGATGGGATATGTATGTGGATGCCTCCCTTAAAAGATTTAGTTTGTGTTGAAGTTCAGCCATTCTCTCTCTTTAGAATATAATTATATATATATATATATATATATATATATATATATATCTCTCTCTATATATCTATATACATATATATATATATATATATATATATATATATAATATATATATATATATATTTTATATATATATATATATATATATATATATATATATATATATATATATATATATATATATATATATATTTATATATATATATATATATATATATATATATATATATATATATATATATATATGTATGTATGTATGTATATAAATGTGTATGTATGAATGTACACGAATTTTTTGTCCCTTGCACACACGCGACTTTTATATTCCCAAATACTGAGCCACAACTATCGTTTAATATCGAATTCACTATACCTTGGGAGCAACTCACACCTAAAGGGAATTATAACTGACTATTGGTTAAATTCGACAGTTTATTATTGTCTAAATCACAGGCTCAGGTTCGAATCCTTGCTGGGGCAGAAGCACTTGGCTTATCTGTTATATTGCGTTTTGGCTGTAAGCTATTCCCGGGTATAATGAATGTAATATTAAACTATATATATATATATATATATATATATATATATATATATATATATATATATATATATATATATATATATATATATATACATACAAACACACACGATATATATATATATATATATATATATATATATATATATATATAGTATATATATATATACATACATACATACATACATGAGGGTTTCGTATGAATAACATTTAAAGAAAAGAGCGGAGTAAACACGCCTACCTGTATACTGCGACATTCACTTGTGAGTTTTTTCGAAGCATTCTAAAGAAGCAAACTTCGCTCGTAGGAAATTTTACGGCACTACGACTACGATCTCCACCTGTCCAACCTTGACTGAGTGGCTAATAAAGAGTCGCCACTCTTAATGGTCAGGTAAACTTGGCTGGCAGACGTCCACGTTAGGGATCTTTTCAGGGGAGATAATGAGTTAGGTGCTTTTCAGGACGCACCAAGAGCAGCCTGAAAACGTTACCAAGTTCTCTTTCTAGACAGGAGCGTTTGCCATTGTGCACAGGTCCAAATCATTCATATTCGAGAGCTTGGAATCGAAAGCATATTTTGACGCTGCGTGGGGCGAGTGAACAAAAACCGTATGATTTTTAACTGGCAACCCTACGTCTCCCTTGTTTACCGTGTTCTGTCCCAAAATGGTGGACTGATTTTGATCTTGGGGTGGGAGCCCTATTATGCCCCCTGAGAGAAAGCTTTCTATTTTGTTTGTGCATGTGGTTTTAAACTACATGATAGCCGGTATGCGCAAGTAAACATTATCTCTCTCTCTCTCTCTCTCTCTCTCTCTCTCTCTCTCTCTCTCTCTCTCTCTCTCTCTCTCTCTGAGGGCAGCAATTTGATATTTGGGCTTCAAGCAAATATGATTTTCATTTGCACCTTCATAATTTCCTTGTTTATATTTTCCAGTTTACTGAAGAAAAATGGTTTGAAAGCCGAGGTGTTTACTGTAACATGGCAGTTGCAGTTGTCAGTAAAAGTAATAAAAGAAAACTCAGTAAAAGTAATAAAAGAAGAATTCAGTAAAAGTAATAAAAGAAAAATTCAGTAAAAGTAATAAAAGAAGAATTCAGTAAAAGTAATAAAAGAAAAATTCAAAGGAAAGTGACCGTCGTATGGCTGGGAGGGAGATATATACAGTAGATAAGAAGCAGGTCCTTGGGTATTGGCTTAGAAAGAGATGCGGGATCGTGTTCAGTTAAAGGATCAAGAAAAATTGGGTTGTCTGTTATGCCTTTCTTGTTTGGTTGCCTTACAAACTTAGGAATTCTCCCCATGTCGCTTGTTTTCCCAAATTCCAATGATCTCCATATTACCAGCTTATATATACCGTATTTTCATCCCTTTCTTTCTAATAATCCATCAAGCATGAATAGATTGTTTGCGTTATCACATTTTAAATAGAAAACTAGTTCTTCATTGGATGGGTGGGTAGAGCTCTCAGCTAGCACGCTGTTGGCCCAGCGTTCGACTCTCCGACCGACCAATGAAGAATTGGAAGAATTTATTTCTGGTGATAGAAATTCATTTCTCGTCATAATGTGGTTCGGATTCCACAATAAACTGTAGGTCCCGTTGCTAGGTAACCAGTTGGTTCTTAGCCACGTTAAATAAATCTAATCCTTCGGGCCAGCCCTGGGAGAGCTGTTAATCAGCTCAGTGGTCTGGTTAAACTAAGATATACTTAAATAGAAAACTTATTTTACGGAGAGCTAAAATGCTTTGCCTTTAATATTAGAGTTCAATGTTGAGTTGTTTTGGATGTCCGGGTCAGAGCCCCTCGACTAGGTAAGGTTACTGAGACAAGTTAGATTAGGATGGGCTGTAAAATCTAAGGAAGGTAACCCAAGGACTTCATGATACCCCCTAAAACCAGTAACTCCATCGATTTGCGAAATTACCTCAACGACTTTTCTTCTGAGTGAAAGCTATTGCTCATATTTACTTCATTAATCCTGCCAGATCTCGTCCACTGATATGAAGTAGGCTATGCGTGTCCTTCTCCCCTAATAGATTAGGAACCAAGGATCGCTGGTCCAAACACCGTAAAGGGATAGTGCCCTCAGTGCACCGTGTGAGTGCACTGTAGGTATCACTTAAGTCTCCTTGCATCGTCCCTTCGGCCCCTAGCCGCATTCATTTTATTCCTTTTACTGTACCTCCGTTCATATTCTCTTGCTTCCCATCTGTCTTTTCGCCCTCTCCTAACGAGCGTTTCATAGTGCAACAGTGAGGTCTTCCTCCTGTTACAACTTTAAAACCATTTTAATCTCAATTTCTTGTCTAGCGCTGAATGACCTCATAGGTCCCAGTGCTTGAACTTTGGCCTAAAATTTATATTCCATTCTATTGTCGGTCCAGATTCTAATGCCACAGATTGTTTACTCTTGCACCTCTTTGGAAGTCGAGTTCGTCAATCTCCAGAACAGATGTTTGTATTGCATCCACTGGTAGGCTATCACAGACCAACTGTAACTATTTCATCTCTTCTCAGTGAGATAAACAGGAATGCTGCTGAGAAACCATCTGATCAAGAGATGGGACAGCTGCATCCAAATCACCAGCCACTTTAGAAGTCACTATTGAAGAGACTGATTTTTGGGTCTCTAAACTGTTAAAATTTTCGGTTTAACTTAAATAACAATGTAGTGTGCCTCAGAGACTGCAAACCTTTGTTGAAAAACTGAAAATACTGATGTGTGACAAACCTCTCATTTTTAATGTGCCATTGAAGAAATAGGGCAACTCTTAGGATTCATCCCCTGAGATTATTTGTCATACCACTCAGTATACAATTAAAACGGAAATGATCGACCATCACTACATGACACACTAAAGTATACAGATTTACTTGCAAGAATTGAGAGTGGAAGCCTTGCTTGTAAGGAAGTATACAATTTGCCTTTGCTGGCCACCTGGAAATGACCTTATTTTGGTTATTTCAAGTCTCTGGCTTAGATACTGAATGTTGTGCACTACCTATGTTTTTGAAACAGGATTGAACCCGACTCATTAAGACGTTGTCAACAACCAGCGAGGAATCTACCGGTACTCTGTCACTGAAAATTAAAGTACTGAAGTATTCTTCCATACTCCCCAGCAAGGTTGCTTCTCTTGCCCTTTTTCTGTCGGTGCTGTGTAGACTGTGTTCTGCTGAGTTCACGGGAAGCAAGTCCCTCTTCATTGCCTTGTGACACCAGTCATTTTCGGATTGTAAGTTTCAGTGACCATTTGTTGCAGAGCTTTGGAAATGTCCTTCTCCGGTCTTCATTACTCTTGTAGTTTTCATTTATCAAAAGGAAATCCTGAGATACCTATGGACATTAGTGTTCAATTACCGTTGGCCTCTCAAAAGTTACAGATATAACCCCTGACAGAAACTTCTTATTATATCAGTTTTTAGTAGGCAGTATAAAACTTCATCTGTTTGGTACAGAAGTTCACTTTTATGAAATGATGATTTGCCAACCTGGCTATATAATTATATTACATGGTCTCACGGACTCGACAGTACTTGCTGGTTGGGGGATTTGAAGAGTACCTTTCCTCGCTGAGTACTGGGACAAGGGTTAGTCAAGTCAAGCAGTCGTGTTAAGTTTGAGGTACCTACTAGTAGCCTTCTTTATTTTCCAAAGTATTTTTTAAAATTTATTTTTAATGCCGTTTTTATTTATGATCATGTATTATCGGGGCGGTGTTTTATTTATGTGCATGTATGTTTGTACATAAGTAAGCACCTAGATGTTATGACACCAGTTTTAATAGCCACATAAGAAAACATTTATCGAGTATTCGTTATTATTGATGTCTTTTAATTAATAACCATATTACCTTAAAATAGTTACCTCTATATCAATAGGGAATCACAGTACTTTTATACAAATGGTATAGGACACCAACATATTATCCGTCAGTAAAATGCTGGTCATTTGAGTGACACGTAAAACATTTCGACGAACAGCACTACATAAGAACCTGTGATGAAGTTTTGTAGTAGTGACGTAGGTCTTTTCACTTTAAGAAAACGTTAAGGTGGTGGTGGTGGTGGTGAGATATGAACCTTCCCCTTATTTTGGGGGCAATGAAATTCGTTGTAAATAAGAAGAGTTACAAGTAACTTTATAAATTAAGTCAGCTGGAGACGAAACTCGTCTTGACAGTTTCAACCACGATAGCGTTCGTAGTATCTTCCTCCAAACATGTCGCAATGAAATTGGTTCGAACTAGTTGAACTGAGATTTTATACATAATAACTAACTTCAGAATAAACAAAATTTAACTTTGCCAGGATTATATATTTGTTATGCAATATACCGCTGAAGTGATCTTCATTCACACCCAAATACTGAATTGCACTGAAAATAGTTAAACAAAAAATAATTACGTTGCACGTGAGCGTGTGTGGCACCAGAGCAGCAACGCTTTTCAGCAGGTGCCAAGTCGCTGTTTTATTGACTATCACTTTCTTTTACTTTGGCGTTCTTTCGGTTACATTTTTATTAATAGTGAAAGGATACACCTCAAAAGTGTCCTTTCAAGTGCAACCCACGTTCTTCAAATTTTCTTTATTATACTGTATATATGCCGTTGCAGATATTGCTAACTGACGCCTCAGTCTCGGATGTTTACAGTCGCTCCGCAGTTGAACATTTTAGTGAGTGTCGACCGCAAATAAATCGTCAGATTCGTACGGCCAATGGAGTTTTGCGTTAGATTTGGTGGCTTTCCAGCCTGCTCCTAATCAGGTTGTCTTAGTCTTTTTTTCCTCTTAGTTCTACATGACACATGGAGTCGTTTCACAGGGACAGCAAACACAGATATCTTCAGTTTAAGGTGAGTTCCTTAAAGTTACCAGTGATGTGAACGTGGCGAAACATTACGAAACTTACACCGGCTGTGGGTTCCCCACTGTTATCCCGAGTCGTTACTCTATTCAGGGGAGAGCTATTTTGATATTGTAACTATAGCATTCATTACATTGGTCTTCAGGTAGTGTGAATAGTTATTTATTGCTTCTTTAGGTTTCTGATAGGCCTGTATGGTACAGATTTCGTCTCTCTCTCTCTCTCTCTCTCTCTCTCTCTCTGTGTGTGTGTGTGTGTGCGCGCGCGCGCGCGCGTCTCTCTCCCGAACGGCAGACAACGTATTTTAGATAAATATGAAGTGGTGCCACTTATGCCAGACTGAATGATCCCTAATGCCACTTGACCGTGTGTAATGTGCAGTTTGTATATATATATATATATATATATATATATGTGTGTGTGTGTGTGTGTGTGTGTGTGTGTGTGTGTGTGTGTGTGTATACAAAAGTTAAGTATACCTTAGTTTTACCAGACCACTGAGCTGATTAACAGCTCTCCTAGGGATGCATATATGTATATATATACTGTATATAGGCTATATATATATATACAGTATATATATATATATATATATATATATATATATATATATATATATATATATATATATGTTTAATGTCAGCGTTAATGAGAGATTTTGGTAGGTAAGTGATTGTCAAGTACAGTTAATCGAGAAAAATTCTTACATTTTTTTTAGTTCTTACTTATATTTGGATGCCAGAACAACTTTCTGTTTCTCATCTTTTTAAGAGGCTCCATAATGATACATAACCACATCCAAAAAATTGTACAAAGGTCGAGAGCGTATGTATTAACGAATGTACTGCACGCTAAAGATTTTGATTAATTTGGGAACAACGGACCGAGAAAGACTAGATAGGCCTCGAGTGCCTTCTAATGTGAACGTTTCAACGTAGCATCTTAAAATTCTTGAAAACTGGCCTGTATTCGTCTAAATGTAGTGCTATGTGAGCAGTTATACAGTATTGTTTAACTTAAAAACTTTTCGAGGAAGGCCTGTACATAAAGATCAAAGGGTCTGTTTTTTTGCGCAAAGTCTGTGTTAAACAATGGGCTCCTTTAGATCTATAACTAAAATGGTTAACTTGTGTGAGAATATCAGCCCTCTGTCTATCACTGCACTGTCATTGTCTCATTATGAATACTAATGCGGGGATTCTGAAAATTTTTGCTCTCTCTGTCGCAGCAGTAGTATTAATGCTGAGATTCGGACGAACATCAGGTAATCTTATCAACATACAGTATGCTGATAGCGTAACTTACAGTGGTTGCGACGACATCCCAGCCAGTGTTGTAGCTTATGCGCTCTTGAACAGTAACGGTAAATTGTGTAGCCGTGAACGATTTCGATTTCTGCGGAGTGGCTTTGAAAAGTGCGGATTTAATGATTCGTACGAGATATGAGTTACTGTCCGAACGGCTGCTTATGGGTATACTGCATGTTTCAAGCTAGTTCACTTCAGTTAATAGGCCTAAGCTAGGAAGTTTACCGTTGATTTGGGTTTTCACGTAGTGTGGGTGAGTCTACTTAGTCAAGTGGTGTGTAATTACATTGATTTCGAAGCAGTAGTTTTTCTCGTCCATTACATTGACAGTTACAATGCCAGATTTATGTTAGAAATTAATCGGTTGTCATTCATCCTTGGTTACAGTGTGATGGTGTCTATACCACGGAATGTTCCACAAGCAGATACGGGGTTGTGTTGTGTGTCTTTAGTATATTCGCTATTACCGATGACTTGTTATTTTTTCTGTTGGCAAAAGATTTTTCAACTTATATTTCCCTAACCTGAATGAGAGAAACCAGGTTTTAAGAAACCCATCCTGCTGTCGCTTAGGAAGGCATAGCTATAACGAAAAAATTAACTGATGACATTACTTTTTTTCTTTTTTTGTCCAACTTGTCATGAGCGTTCACGGTGAAAAAGTATGAAGGATAAAATATACCCTTTTAACAATAAATGTTCAAGTTTTATTTGTAAATAATAAGACAAACTGTCACTTTTTCGGAACTTCTCTCCAATGAGGAAACAGCAGTTTCCGGAAACCCCCTAGGCTTATATTTGATGTTTATCCTTAGTATTAGTTTTATTATTAACAATCTTCCACGGAATAGAATTTGCGTAATCAGCAAAGGACAGAATAGCAATGAAGGAATTGAATCGTTTTGTAAGAAAGGGCAAAATATATTTTTATTAATGTTTATATATATTTCTAACTGTTAAAGGGAAATGAAGTAATTCATTTATTTATTTGGCCGAAAGCGATTGCAGCCTGATGTAGGAGACATTGATAGTGACGTAAGAGGTAATACACCCCATTAATTTTTGTTTTAATTGACCGTTATTGATCAGGTTCAGGAAATAGAAAAAAACATTTGGATCTTGGCAGTGGATGTTGGGAAGAAAAAACGGAAGTTCGAAGAGAAAAAATACCTAAGTATAATTGGAAGTTCAGTAGTCTTTCCTAGCGTAGAAATTCCTGCCCTTCATTTGTTCCGCTATTTTAACAACTGTAGACGGACACGAAAAAGTATTTTATCCTAATTTATCTAGTTTTAGAAGATCTTGACGTGTAAAGCAAAATAACACTTCGAAATCTATTGACTTATGTAGTCTGGTTCCATTAGCGGCTTTGTGTTCGTGAAGAACTGAATGGGTGTTAAGTGGCTTTCTGTTTGAGCTGAAATTAATTAAACCATGGTAGGTAAGTCATTCGTGATAGCTAGTGCATTTTTTCATTTAAATAGGAGTTTTACTTAGTCATTTGAACTCGTGTTTGCGTGGTACTTTTTAAAGGAGTTTCAAAGTTACTTTCTGTTTACTGATTACTTTGTTATTGGATAGAGATAACTATCAGTAATCAAGCTTAGATATTTTCCAGTTGTTGTGGCAGCTTTGTGTGAAGGAAATATTTTTAACACTAATTTTCCTTGCAACTATAGATTATATAATGTTTTTTGGGGGGAAATGAATACCAGATCGTGATTGCTTCCGCTAGTGAAATTTGGGAGGTCGTGCTTTTACCCTTGTCAATTAGTATGATATCTTGAGAACGGATGAACATAATTTGACGAAACCTGTCAGATGTATTCTCTAGATGCTCTTCATGAGATACTGAAGTATTGACATAAATCAGGTTATAGTAAGAATAGTTGCTATGCGGTTTCTCCCGAAACTTAATGGTCTCAAGAAGGTCACCCAATGAATGTATCTGCCAGGTTTATTCAGTCTGTTAGCATAGAAAAGGAGGGATACTCGGTATTTTAAATGTTCCATAGCCGGGGTCTTTTTTCTTAATATCTGACTTTGTGCTGATAAAGTACAAAGTGTTACCTGTATTTAAGTTGTGCACACTAGATGGATAGCACTCTTAATTTTGACATTCATTCTGACTCCCTCATATCCATGAGAACACTTGGTTGCATTTACGCTTGCTTCGGTGTCCTATTAGAGAAGCCTATGCTGCTGGATGAGGGTATATATATATATATATATATATATATATATATATATATATATATATATATATATATAGAGAGAGAGAGAGAGAGAGAGAGAGAGAGAGAGAGAGAGAGAGAGAGAGAGAGAAGTTTAGCTCAAAAAAATAAAACCATGCTTAAATGTTAATGTCCAGGTCATTAGTTAAGCAATCAAAAATTATTCGGACATTTATGAGAGTAATCGATTTGACGAAATGCCTAATTTATTTTAGATAATTGAAAAATAACTGTAATGAAGATTCGGGGAGCTAGTAATTTTAGGGGATTTGAATTTTTTATTATTTAGGAAGGTGTGTGTGTACTCATATTTATTGAAAAACACCAGTTCACCAGTATGATTAAAGTATATTGTTCTTGAGTAATGCACAGGAAAGCCAAGAATGAGATTTAACAGTAATTTTTCCTGTTTGTAAGGAGATAATTTCTTGTTTTCATCATAGATATGTACATTATTTAAATCCATCTAACGAAGGTTGTTCTCTTTCAGAATATGAAGAAACGGGAATTTTCTCACAACGAAGAATGCTACTAACTGCTACACTTGCTAAGCACCACAGGATTCATTTCATTAAGGAAACCTGCGAGTACATTAACAGGCAGGAACAATGACTTCGCAGCCTTTGATGTTGTCCTTTTGTTACTTCGTGCTGATATTGGTTATTCTGCCCATTTTTTGCAGTGATAAAGTATATTCTGTTTTCTATCAAGGTGACAGGATAAGAAATGAGGAGACTGACAAAATGAAGATGGATTACAGAAAAAGCGGGGTTTTAGAATACCTTAGGAACCTGAACCCACAGGAGTCCAACGGATACCATGATACAAAACTGACTGATTCCGTCGACAATTTGGTTATAGTCATCGCTAAACATCCTTCCAGGAAAGATGATCTTGTCCTTTCCCAGCTTGTGACCGAACTAGACAGAAACATCAGGATCTGAAAGGTTTCACAGAAATGCCATGATTATCTGCAATGCCTCTAGGATCGCTTTTGGAGAACTAAGAACCTTGTCGATGTTTTACCCTGTCAGACAAGCTAAGAATACAACCAGTTGGAAGTTGTTCAACAAAGAGGAGATCATCAAGCATGATTTTGTCGACTGTATCTCAATGGGAGTTAATCACACCGAAGCCAAGTACATCACATTGATCAGGGATAAAATGGTACCTTATTCCGGCTTTCTAGAATCTCTAAACAGTGTGATATCGTCGCAGGTTAGCTGTACCTTTCGAAGAGGAGAGTTGCACAGAAGAGAGACCTCATGGTTACTCCTCCACCTCCATGAACCCATCCATTTGAGGCACTACAGATTTTCCCTCAACTGTTTGAAGGAACTCTTCCTTATTGCAAGCGTTGGCTCTGTTACTTTTTACCTGGTCTTCCGTTGGTTAGAGGGAAAGCAGCCCAGTCACTCTTTCCCCACAGCTTCCTTCATCTTCTTTGGCGCTCTTTACTTTTTTACCTTCGCCATGATCATAGGCAGGCCTTACGTCAGTGAGCTGAGGAGGACTGTCAGTGCTTTGCACAGGGTCTACGATCCTGCAGAGGCTGTCCCGTTCTCGGCTTTATCAATGCCCATCAGCAGTGTAAACGAACTCTTACTGAAACTGAACTCGATTCATTGTTCTAATTACGTGCCCTTCCATGCAGTGCTCGATCACATGGTGAACACCATGGAAAAGCCATCTTTTGTGATATCGCCCAGCCTCTTCAGATATGTGGCCAGTACCTGAGAATGGGATGTGTCTTCGCATCTTTTTACAAGTCTTCCATATTTACTCAGGAAAGGCAGTTACCAGTAGACTTGTCACCTTGCCACCTTAAATAAGTGACCACCATGTTTACCCAAAACTTTCTGATATTCTTGAAGGGAAAGAACATTCTTACTGTTTGTCTAACTTTCATGAATATCATACCCAGAAAGACTAATTCGTTTGTGTATATGTTTTATCTTTTTGTTTTCAATTCATGTGTATTAAGGCGCTCCGTTGATATAGCGTATAAATGTTACAAGAACATTTCAGTGATCCGTACACACACTTTTTGAAATGAAAAAGGTGGAAGATAATGTATTCGAATTGAAGTGCAGTAAGAAAATAGGAAATTATTAAACTTAAGAGAATTTTTTCTTTTCGCCGTATACAAATGTTGTTTAGCATTAATATCCTGAGTTGCCAAACGTTATTTATGTATATTTTCATAGTTTTCGTAACAGCTAGTATTCTAATGAAACAAATATGTGAATATAACCCAATAGAGCAAGAAGTCTTATAATATTGTATAATATGTAATGTAGTCTTCCTTTGATTTTTTCCTTTCTGATATTTCGATGTGAATATTTAAGCCTATAATTACCAAAGTAATTATGTAACCTGTCGTCGTAATGGCGATGGTCCACGATGCCTTGTGGCTGCTAGACGTACGCTTAACTGTGCCTTCAAAAACTTCTTGATGTGATTAGTGTAACTACAATTGTTATATCATTAAAATACTGTTAACTTATAGTGTTTGAATTATTTCACATGTAAATTTACATAAACTTTAGGACCTTAGTTTACATAATTATTGGCTGAAGTACAGTAGATGTCAACATAATAGTAATGAAATAGGACAGAAGAGGAACAATTTCCACTTTTCCTTGTAAAGTTTAATCTTGGGAATAAAAGGTACAGGAAGTTGGAAAAGCGTTGTTTTTAAAATACTGGAAGACAAGGGCATCAGCATTTAATTATGTATATGTATATGTATGTATGTATATATATATATATATATATATATATATATATATATATATATATATATATATATATATATATATATATATATATATATATATATATATAATATATATATATACATATATATTGTATATATATAATTAAATGCTAATGCACTTGTGTCAGCCAGTATTATAAAATTAACACTTTTCTAACTTCCTATACCGTTTATTCCCAAGACTGAACTTTTCAAGGAGAAATGGAAATTGTTCCTCTTCTGTTCTATTTCATTACTATTATGGTGACATCTATTTCAGCCAATAATTTGTGGCCAAACGAACTGCAATGAAAGATGCCCCAAATGCATCAACATGTACTAGGTACTGCCTACAAGAAAACTGTGCACATGTTCATCGGAAGAGTTGGCAGACCGGGACCTACTTGGATGAGAACTTCTGAGATGGAAAATCGTGTGTTGATTATTTGTAAATATATATATATATATATATATATATATATATATATATATATATATATATATATATAAATATATATATGAAAATATATATGAAATATATAAATATATATATTAGTATATATACATATATATGCATACATATACAGATATATATGCATACATAAACAGATATTTATGTATATATATATACATATGTATAAATTGGGAGAGAGAGAGAAAGAGAATAAGGATATTTTTTGCTAGGTGATTTAATTGCAAAGATAGGTGGCAGAGAAAGTAATGGCATTGTAGGCTGATGTGGAGTCTCTGGGGTGAATGAGAATGGAGGAATTGTTTTGCATTGGCGTTTGGAAAGAGGCTTTATTGTTTGAAAAAGATGGTTTTCAAGGGAGAATATTTATTATTGGAAGAGCAAGTTGGCCGACACAATGGTGAGGAGAGGAGTGGCAAATGTAAAATACTGCAGCTCTATCAGTAAAGGACTAGTGAATTTGGTAAGGAAGACGAGAACACTTCAAATGAAAATGACCCGTTTAGTCTAGATGAGATAAGGTTCAGTGTAGTAGCCTGCTGTTTAAGTTACATTTATGTTTAAAGTCACAATAGCTATTTGTTCTCGCAAGGATACAGACCTTTGTGTTTTATAGAAGAGTATTCCCAATCCCAGTCACTACCCGTTAAGGTGTTAGGGAAGTCAATGTATCTCACGTGGTGCAAGGTAGGCATTACTTAAGGGTGTCTGTAGCATCTCTTCAGCCCCTAGCTGCACTCACTTCGTGGCCTTGTACTTTTCTTCAATCTTGCTGTCCATTCTCTCTAACTTACTTCTTAGTGCAACTGTGGGGCTTTTCCCCAATACCACCTATAGATCACTGTAATTCATCGTTACTTTCTGTTTTTTTTTTTTTTTTTATCTCGGTGTCCAACCACTCCAACTCCCCTTTTCACTGTGTTAAGCTCAGAATGGCCGAAAGTGCCCCAGTTATTGTCTTGAAAGCCTTAATTTCATAAATCAGATTATAATAGGTTAAAAACTGGCCAGAGTTAAAGACAGAAGTTAAGAGTTTATGATAACTGTTAAAATTCCAAGATGGAATCTTCGAGATATTAGGGAGTGTTTTGTTGTCAGAGGAAGATAGGAAGATGAAATGAGAAGTTTAGCAAAAACTTAAGTGATGATCAAGAAACAATAATAAATTGTGGAAGGGTAAGCGAGGAAGTAAATAGAGAAAAAATACCAATGGGCAATAGGGTTTCAGAATTAGTGTCATTTTTCACTGTACCTCCACTTACATTATCTTTCTTCCATCTTGCTATCCACCCAATCCTAACAATTATTTCATAGTGCAACTGCTAGGTTTTCCTCCTGTTACACCCTTCAAACCTACCTACTCTCATTTTCCTTTCCATCGCTGAATGACCTTATAGGTTTCAGTGCTTGGCCTTTGGCCTAGACTCTATATTCTATTCCATTCCATACAGAATTAAAGGTGCAAATGGAGAGATGAAGTATGAAGAGAATGCGTCTTTGGTCGTTGGAGTCGCCGTTTTGGGATTTCGTTGAATGTAGAGGACAGAAGATTGGCAGTACTGAAAGGTACAAGAGTGCAAAGGGTTAGTGGACGTTTGAGACTGCTTGTGGAAATTCCAGTTCGGACCATCGGGGTAATTGAGACACCGGGAGTTGCTATCACAATTGAAATACTGCTATAGGTAGATAGTGTTAGTGAGTGACTGGCAAAGGTGTGTACGCTAAATTTATATCCAAATGAGGGAAAAGTTGTCAAGGAATGGACGAGAAAAACAATTGTTTCTTTGTTGAAGGATAAAGGTGATAGAGGAGACTAAGAATAAACTAGTATACCATGGAAGATGTGGGTTAGGATTTCAGTTGAGAAAGTAAGACATGAAAGAAGGATCGGTAGGGGAGGAACAATTTGGATTTAAACAAGGAAGGAGGTATAGGGACCAAATGTTTTAAATGAAACAGTTATATCAGAAGTTTGCAAGTAAAGGGAAAATCTGAGTGGCTTCCATGGATTAAATGAAAGCTTACGGTACAACTGATAGAGAGGCAAAATGAAAGCAACGAAAGCTAGCCATTGGTCATGTATGGCATAGGTGATAAGTTTCTGGGAGAGATAGACAATTTTTGTGTTAACAGCAAAGTATGTTTGAGTTTGAAGGTAGGGTAGTAGGTTGTTTGATGTTAAACATGAGGATGAGACAGTGATGTGTTGTGTATCCATGGTTATTCGATATTTTTATGGTTGTAGTGATGTGACAAGTCAGAGAAATAAAAGTATATTAATGCAGATGGAAAGTTGCTTGATGAGATGGGTTGCAAACGGAGTGGGGAATGACACTTTAGCTCAAGAGTGAATCGCAAGAGGAGAAAGCTGTGAGTAAATGTGAGATTGAGGAAGGCTACGAGAGTAAAGGAGAGCCAGGGAGGTGAATAATGTGCGTAATTGTGGATGGTTGAAGAAAAGAAACCGTATACTGTATTTATATAAGTATATTTATATAAGTGTTGAGAAGTAAAAATAATCAGTGATGGTAAGATGGCAGAAGAGGTAAGTCGCAGTAGAGGAAGCTTTGAATATCTATGGCAGCCAAGGTTGGAATACAATAAGGGGATGTTGCTCTAACTCTCTTTTCTGGAAGTAAAGCATGTTTATGTAGCATATGTGGAATATAAGGAATTGAAAAGGTGAAAAATGTAGTAGGAGTGGAAAAATGTGTAAGTGAAAGGATGGATTATAGCGTTTTGAAATGATCTGGTCAAGTGAAAAGGATGGAGGAGGATAGGTTAGGGAAAAGAGTATACAGTTCAAAAGCGTTAGGAGTATCTCTCTCTCTCTCTCTCTCTCTCTCTCTCTCTCTCTCTCTCTCTCTCTCTCTCTCTCTCTCTCTCTCTCTCAATGGGGCAATGAAAGCAGTGGTATCAGAAAAGAGAAGTAGAGAGCACTAATATCGGAATGATAATTTCCAAAACTAATGATCCTCATAATTAAACGATTAAAATTGACATCATTGTAGTTCCCTTTTATCTTGTACATTTAGAATTTTGCTCATTAGAATTTCTCAGATACTCAGTTCGTTTCATATTGCTCTCACCACTTCTTTTGACTTGGTTTCCGATAGATCAAGCACAGAAAATTCAAAAAGAAACCAAACCTATCTGAAGCTTTCAACATCATAATTAATTTCAGGTTACTGTCAAAGATTTTGTTTTATATTTAGAATACACATGCATATTCTCTTGATATTTCCATGTCATATTGGACCAAATATGATATCAGCTTTAACGTTTATTGAAAATTATCAGATTTCTTGCATTATTTTCTGTAAGTATGGAACTTGAACAATTTATTAAAAACCGGTCGGAATTTTTGTTACAGTAATTTTTGCCTGATTTGTTGTCATGTCTACAATTTTTACTAAATTAAATCACGTATCTTGCGATCGTAACGTCTTGGTCTTCCTACATTTATATTTGGCAATGCAACTGCTTATTTTCATCATATTTCTCTACCATGCATTCATGTTTGTAACCAGCTGTTTCTGTTTTATATATATAGTTTTTTACAATAATCAAGAGGCTTTCGGTTTTTGTGCCTGCAATTGATTCATTAACCGTAACTATTTTCCCTAGTGTGTAGGTTAAAAACAGTTTCCTTCGACCGTGACAGGATTCGAACCTGCAATCTTCGGATCCGAAGTCCGACGCCTTATCCGTTAGGCCACACGGTCGCTTAGCAGTGATGTGCATTTGCTTGTCTTTATATTTTGTCGAAATGTGAGTATTTTTTCGTTTTTTCCTTTATTGTAGGGTTGAAATGCATTTAAAACATAAAAGAATATCATAGTTCGTAGAATTTGATTATTTATTTCCTTATTAGTTGGGGTTCTTTGTTCCTTTGAAAAAAGATGAATTAGTAGCCTATTCTGTAGGACATGAATGACTTTATGGCTGCATTGCATTCGACGAATGGGTGGAAGTTAGTATATTTATTCACCCAGGTCGGAATTTTCGCATATGTTAAGAGGCCCTATGAAATGGGCGTGGACTGTAGTAGATACCATACAGACACAAAGCATCTTGAAGATCTCGATTTAGTAGAGTTTGTTCCAGCGCATGACTTACGAATATGTCACTGTCTCAACTACACTGTAAAAAGACTGTAAACATCTACGTTTCATGGGAATTGCATCACTTCAGAGCGATGGAAACGCATAGTTTCCCTTATCTAATCTTTTGAACTTACGTAAATCTCCGTTTTCTATTCAGCTTTAACTGGGAGACTGCCGCCCACACATACAACCCGCTTTTTTCATACGTTCATACGTATAGTACTTTTAGGCGTTGACAGAAGTATCCTTAACTGCAGCTTTTAACATACTTTGATTTTAAGGTATTGCTTTAATGTTTATTATTAATATATGCAGGTTTTTATATAAAAGATACGGCTATTGTGACGAAGGTTATTGATATTGCTGTAGTACTTTGTTATGTTTTCTGCAGCGAATAGAAGCTGCATGCACACCGTGTAGCTAAGAATAGTCGTCCATAAAGTGAATCATTCATACAACGTAAATTTAAGCATTGACAGAAGTATCCTTAACTGCAGCTTTTAACACACTTTGATTTTAAGGTATTACTTTAAACGTTTATTATTACCATATGCAGATTTATACATAAAAGGTGACGAAAGTTATCGATATTGCTGTAGTACTTGTAGTTATGGTTTCTACAACGTATAGAAGCTGCATGCACACCGTGTAGCTAAGAATAGTCATTCATAAAGTGAATCATCCATATTAAGTAAATATGCCCACTATTACAGGATTACACTACAGCAGGCATGACGTATTCCGAACGCCTGAAGTGTTGATGGAAGAAAAAACCTTAATTATTGTAGGCTACATGTGCTGATATCAAACACACACGCACAAATGGATGACAATTTTAGAAATAATGCGTAAAAATCTTTGTCTTATGGACGCTGAAGCTAAGTAGACTAAGTTTTCCATTCGAATATGCTCCGCAGAGCATGGATGGTAGGTGATGAATCAAATATTCGAGATGGAGATCTTGAATAAGGTTTTCACACGGAAAATGTCTTTCTGTTCAACTGTTTTTGTTATTTAGTGGTTATGTCTGACGACTGAGTATTGATGACATCTTCATTTAATTAAGATAATTTCAGACTGTTTTATTTTTTCATTCTTGTTTTTT
This sequence comes from Macrobrachium rosenbergii, assembly GCF_040412425.1. Lineage (NCBI taxonomy): Eukaryota > Metazoa > Arthropoda > Malacostraca > Decapoda > Palaemonidae > Macrobrachium > Macrobrachium rosenbergii. The sequence continues at coordinate 13,163,460 of NC_089761.1, forward strand.
CCAATCTCCATATTCGCCATATTTTGTTGTCCAGGGACGGGCTGGGCCTAAAATTTCTATTGGGAAAAGATATCAAAACCCATACTCAAAGAGATCCGAAAAAAAGCCCGTTTCATCTAAAATGTAGCCAAAGGAATCTAATAAAGGGTATGAAGGCAGTATGATATTCTGATAATTAAGTATCAGAATATTTAAATTATTTAAATTATCTAAATAATTTAAAAAGGACAATGTGAAACTGTTTCCAAAGTAAAATTAAAACTGGGATACGTGCATTTTATTGTATATATATATATATATATATATATATATATATATATATATATATATATATATATATATATATATATATATATGTGTGTGTGTATGTATATATATATATATATATATATATATATATATATATATATATATATATATATATATATATATATATATATATATATATATATGTGTGTGTGTGTGTATGTATGTATGTATATATATATATATATATATATATATATATATATATATATATATATATATATATATATATATATATAGGGGCTTTATCTTCAGGATAAACTACCTTCTCTCAATTCACAAGGTTGTCATAGGGAAAGGAATTTTGATCATCACAGATTTTTCCTTAAGTTAAACTTGTTTGATGCTGCAGTACGGCTTCAGATGGCTCATTCAGTAATAGAGCGAAATGAAGTTCTTATAATTTCCATCTTAATCAGTGTGCGTTTGCAATTGCCTTGCGTGCGCATCAGTGTCATCTGATTTTTGTAAGCTGGAAAGAAGTCCAGTAAGCAGATGCGTGCACAGAATATTGAATAAAATCTGCGTCCCTTGTACTTAAATCAGTGATAGAATCATTGTTTTGTGCATCCACATTCCTATAGCTAATGTATTACTGTTTGAGTGATCAGATTGTACCTTCAGTTTCTGGTATTAAGGTTGGAAATGGCATGAAGTACCTCTAGTCTCTGCGACGCTTGTTTCATGATTCTCAAGCACGTTTTAGACATCCTCCAATATAACGAGAATACTATTTTATCTCTCATACACTTAGTTATTCCGAATAGAATGTTTGTTTTAACATACCTTTTGGATGTAAATACACTTTAAACAGACCCTTGATGTAAACATCTCGCCTGTTACCTCATAGTCTGCCATACTGGTTAAAGAATTTCTTTTAGATACTTTACCTTCTCCAGTTTATATTCTCTGATGGATATAGATGTGAACAGAGTACTTCAGTCTTCTAATTTAACGTTACACGGTTACCTCTTTTTTTGTGGAACTTATTACTTTTCTCCCAGAAACTGCAAAACATTCGAGTCGTCAACGCTAACACCATCCATTCTCACTGAATAATACGGCTTCTATTTCTGCAAGAGTTGATGTCAAGTTGAGAACGTTAAACCAAAAGATTTTTTCACCATAGCGCATGTGTTATTTTTTCAAACGCCATCTTTGATAACATTAATGTTGATATTGTTGATGAGTTATTTTCCCCTTCGATCATAAAGTTTTACGTTCACAACTCATGGTCGAACCCTGCGACGTAGCCTCTGGTATCATGATTGGGATTTTAACTGTAAATGGCTTGGTAGCCTACTTACCGTAGCTATATCAACTTTTGCTATCTATGTTTAGTCTGCCATTGTGTATTCCATCTTCAGCCTTATTTCTGGTGTGCATTTAATGACTTGTTGTTACCCATTGTTAGTCTTTGATTTCAATTTTGTAACTTTCTTTAAGTATCTGATGATACCTTGGAAACAATAAAGAGCAGACAGAAGCAAAAGGTACACCGAGGAAATAAGAGAATATTTGGACAAACAGGCTGTTGTTGACAAAACCATTTATTCAAGGAGTGGTATTGGTGTTGTGGTAGCCTACGGAATACATAAGGAAATATTTTTGGGTGACAGGAGATACAGAAAAATACGTTAAAATTAGGGATGGTTCATTAGTGACATCAAGGGCAGAAGAAAGACAACGCTTGGCAGAACAATTTTATGAGGTAATAAATAAAAGCTATGAGGGGAATATTTAACTGCTATGCCAGAAGCTGAAGGAGACCTAATTATACTTATGCATAAATTAACGGTTTCTGAAGTGGAATCAATAGTCAAAAACTTCGGAGAGGGAACTTACCAGGTTATATTGGAATCAGTGCAGAGATGGTTTAACTGAAAATGAAATGAAACCTATTTTTTTCAGAATATGGAATTAGGAAGTAAAACAAGTATAAAAGAATGGTAATCTGACTATATGGTAACTATAGGGCATTGCACTTGTTCAGGTTTTAATGAAAATGCTCAGTATACTTTTTCTCATTAGGCTGGAGAAAGACATTGGTAAAATGCTTAGAGATAAACAAACTGGTGCCAGAAGAGGCGTGCGTTACACAGATTTGTGTTGACTCGTGGCTAGCCAGGTTTTTGTAGTCACTACTTACATCAAGTAGAACTTTTTCTTTCTTTAGTCGCAATATTCCGGCTAAATTGTCATGGATTTGGGGGGATTTTTCTCTACGTTAAACATTTTATTGTAATGTATTTTCTTAGTTTTCATTTCATAGTCAAGTCGTTGTAGTGATTTCTAGCTGTTTTATACAGTGACGAATTTTCACTATACTTCTTGATTCTTTCTATCTTTTCCATATAGATCTTCCATTTTTCTTTTCTTTTTCTTAGCTTCGCGTAATTCGCTGTTAAACCATTTGGTATTTTCTTTAACTATTATTTGCCTTGTTACTTCTGGACATTTATCGTTGTAGCTTGGCGCCAATATACTTTTGCTATAGACTGTAAAACAGCTTACACATACTTGGTCGCCTGTCAAGGTATTCCTCAAAATACACCTGCGCTCCTGGCTTGGTCCTCTTATTTTCTTTGTGCTCTCAAAAATAAATTCATCAGCTTTAAAGCTGCTTTTGTTTCTGTAAGTGATAGTTTTTTCAATGTATAGCCTTTCCAGATATTTATACTAAATGTAACTAGTTTATGTATTGGAGATGCCATGCATCCAAGCTCAAATTGTTCACAGGAAAACACAATTCATGAAAATCATGGCGGTATTAAAACCTTAATACCACATAATAAGCCAAAGAGAAGTAGATATCGTCATGACCCAACCTTGATTCACTTTGATTCTCTTTTTGGAGAGTCAAACTGGTCAAGGTTTTTGAATATGAAAGCAGACCAAGACATATCGTTATTTAGAATTAGAAAATCACTTATTGAATTGATGCCCATCACAAGAGATGAGCATAAGGCAAATTAAAAAAAAACTTAATGGTTGGTTGAAGAAACAACCAGAAACCAAACAGAGTATTACCAGGACATTAAAAATATAGATAACAAATATAAATGTTACAAGGCATGATGCCATGAACAGTGAACAAGGCACAGTAGTAGTGCCAAAATCTTGATGATGAAATTTTAGACAAATTAATGTTATTAGATTCCTTAAAGAAAAGATACAACAACGTTGAAGACTGCGAAATGTTATAGGTCCCAAGCAGGAAACAACAAAAGTAAAACAATCAAAATAGCAAAGATAAAGTTTAGTGACCAAACCCTGCCCTTGATAAATAAAATACTGGGATTAAATAGGGAACAGAGACCTCATGTTCCCAAACCCATACAATGAAAGAACTGTTGCAAATATGGTCATACAGCCATTAAATGCAGAAATTTCCCCATATGTGCCTTTTGCAGTTCGCAGGATAAAAAAAACACGCTGGGACTGTGGCCAACCAAAATGCATAAATTGTGTACTAGAACATCATGCTCGGTCTAAAGTATGTGCGTTCTATATCTACAACTCTGAACTTAAATTACTACAAGAACGAACTGGAATGTCGATCAGGGAAGCAAAGTTAGAACAAAAAGTGAGAGGACTGAATGACCCAGCGAAGAAATTTAGGTATGCAGATACTTCAAAATCGAACAATACCAGAACTGAAATGAATGATAACAGAAATAAAGAAATACCGCCACAAAAAAAAAAAAAAAAAAATACAAGATGAAAAGAGCACTTCTAAGGAAATTTCAGACATCAATGACATTATCACAGTGGACAATCGATTACCTCTTTACGAGAAATAGAAACGAATAATGACATAGAGGAAGACGAGGAAGAATTAAAAACACACGAATGTGTTAAAACAGATAAAACAGCTTGGAAGAGGCAACTATAGATAAGACACCACCTAATTCCATCAAACCAAACTCTAAAAAGATAAACAACCCACCAGTCTCACCAAAAGCCAAAATTCAGAAACGGAACACTGAATCAAACATTCCACTGCCTCCCAAAGTAACAACAGTATATACCTCTAGAAGCTGAATCATAAAATTCAGAAAAAATGAAAACCAAAACGTAGATAACTACAATGAAAGCAAAGAAATTCACCCATCACCAGCTACTGTACAGGAGCCACAAGAAAAATCAAGAAAACTCAACGAACTTATGAACACGAAGATTTGTGTGGTTGCAGTAAATGCTTTATAGTAATGTGCCACAAAAATAAAACTATAACTAAAGAAAGCCTAACCAACACTATAAGAAATTTCATGAGATACAGGAATAAAGAAAAAACAAACATCAAATTTCATGAAGAAGGTTGATGTGTATTGAGCACTTAGAATATTACAAAGAAAAACTTATCAATGTTGTAGATAATATTCTAAAGAAAATCAAAATGGAAAAATTAAATCAAGATAGCAAAAATGTAACAGTTAATTAAAGTCAGATTCAAACTGTATCAAAAAAATGAATCAAGACCTACAAAAATACAAGTGAATTTATAGCAAACTTCAGAAAACATCAGCTTATATTATTTAGAATAATCTGACCACCCACATATTGCGCCATTCAGCCGGTATATAATTCAGTGGAATATAAATGGATTATTGCCGAGAATGCACTTAGGAGAAGTCCAACGACTTATTAGCGAACACGAACCAATGATTATGTATGCAACACGTAGGAAAGCTTGTTCCAAATATAGATAAATATCTACTAGCCACAAGGTCAAAGGAAAGTTAAAATAATTTAGGAACAGCATACATGTCCATAATAAAATAATACACGACAAAGTAGCTATAGATTACACTGAATTACAAATTTCAGCAATAACAGTGAAAACAGAAAACAGCATGTTTGATATTATTAACTTATATATACGACCAGCCTAACAAAAATATGTTTTAAGCATATTACAAAAAAATAATAGAACAATTTAAGACTCCCATATTAATTGTAGGTGATTTCAATGTACATAATGCAATATGGGACTATAACAATATTACACCAAATAAAAATGGAGAAAAAAAATAGAAAACTTAATGAACACTAATAATCTCTGTTCCCCGTAGGGGGTTAGTGCAGCCAGTGCACCTCATGCGGTGCAATGTAGGCATTACTTAAGGGTCTTTGCAGCGTCCCTTCGACCCCTAGCTGCAACTGTTTTCATTCCTTTTACTGTACCTCCGTTCTTATTCTCTTTCCTCCATCTTACTTTCCACCCTCTCCTAACAATTGATTCATAGTGCAACTGCGAGGTTTTCCTCCTGTTACGCCTTTCAGACTTTTACTGTCAATTTCCGTTTCAGCGCTGAATGGCCTCATAGGCCCCAGTGCTTGGCATATATGCCAAAAATTCATATAAATCAAAACTAATAATTTCTGTTGTCTGAATGACAATGAAGTAAATACATACTGTTCCAAAACCCATGGAGCATTTTCCTCAATAAATGTCACCCTTTGCTCAACAAATATAGTTGACAAACTAAACTGGAATACATGTGACGACTCCTACTCAAGTGATCATATCCCCATAATAATATCCCTATTAAGTAACAAACCAAAACCATACTCTCCACATTATAACGTGCAAAAAGCAGATTGGGAAATATTTAACGTGCCTACCAGAAATATTCCGCCATGTAATGTTTTGAAAAATCATAATGAGACAAATGAATTCTTTGTGTCCATTAAAAAGGCCGAAGAAAAAGCTATTCCTCATTCAGAACCACATAATAAAAACCATAAAGTCCCCTGGTGGTCAGATGATCTATCTGAATTAGTACGAGAAAAACACTCTATAGCAAGAGGGTTAGATACTCTAAACAGAAGATTCAATAAAATAAATAAATCAAAACCATTCCTAGAAGAAAACATATTAAAAATTACTATTACGTTATTAGAAATAGATGCATTAAAACCTTTATATAATAAAATATCAGCCAAATTTAGAAAAGCAGTCGTAAAAGGTAAAATAATATCTTGGACGTCGAGTGTATCAGAAATAACAAGCGAAACATCACTTCAAAAAGTATGGGAAAAATTCCGAAAAATAAATGGAACAGACAAGCTATATTAGATAATGACAAAAAAATTTAGATCCCTTCGAAATTAGTAACAT
>NC_089761.1:13472389-13552389 GCF_040412425.1 Macrobrachium rosenbergii
AGCCCATGTGGCCTGGCTCCTGAGTGCTCAGAGTGCAGACATGTGTTATGTGAGTGTCCAAAGTATGACCAACAGCGACTCAACTTTTGGGAATAAATCAATAATGAAATTTTGTCCAAATCTTTTACATTTTCAGTCGCTCTGATTTTGTTGTTCATGAGGAACTGTGGTTTGATAGATAAAATATAAAAATAAGTAAATAATAAAAGCACGAAAACCATTATAGCATTTGTCAAATTTGAATTTAAATTTTTTTTAAATATTATAGTGTGCTTAACTTATTATGATGAATTTTAATATATTATATCCTTTTTAGTGTGGAAGCATGAGTAAATGTATTTACTTAGTGTATGTGTTGCAGTATGAGAACGTGAGCCTATGTGGTATTTTATCCTAATCCTTCGGGCCAGCCCTACAAGAGCTGAAAGTCAGCTCAGTGGCCTGGTTAAACTACTTTAATACTACTACTACCAGTACTCTCCCCGGCCCAGTTCGGGAGCAGTGCGAGAGAAAGGGCCGAGGCACCCAGGTGTCTCAGCTCTTCCTGCCAGTACTACAAGCGCTCCCCGAGTGCTTACCAGTGCTTGGTCGGGTTCGCAGCCTGGTGTCTCGATCCTATCGGTTCGAACACCAGAAGAAGTAGGGGAGAGGTTCCCTTTGGGAGTCCTGCGGGACTTCTAAGGGACTGACTCTCTTCTGGGAGGCAAGTTTTTCTCGTTGGCTCTTCCTGCTCTCGGGCGGGAACTAATTCGCATTCTCCTCTGGGGTCTCGTGTTTCAGGCCGCGCCCTCGTTGCCAGTCTTAGAAGTCTACATCTAAGACATGTTCTGTGCCTGGCTCTTTCTCCTGGCGATAGGCACAGGACGAGAGAAAGTGCCGAGACATCCAGGTGTCTCGGTGCCGAGACACCCAGGTGTCTCGGTGCCGAGACACCCAGGTGTCTCAGTGCCCAGGTGCCCAGATGTCTTGGTGCTGAGACGCTCAGGTGTCTCGATGCTGCCCACCAGCTGCTTCGGTTGCTTGGCCGAGTTTCATCCTCTTGTCTTGAACATCAGGGTTTGAGCATGCAGGATAGCAGACACAGAATTCCCCTTTAAACCTTCTTCTCAAGGGGCCTCGGCCTCAGAGTTTAGAGTTCAGGAAATTAGGGCTAGTTCATGGCAGATGAGTTCTGCCCTGTCCAATTCTGATTGCATTCGCACGATCAGCTCAGCTTGGCTTGCTCGCCTGCTTAACCCCTGGTCGCATGCGCGAGACTGGCTCGGCTCACCCCGCTTGCCTCCCAGTCCACCACTTACCACTCAGTGTGGATTGTGTTCTCATGATCAGCTTGGTTTGGTACGGCTTGGCTTGGCCCCGCTTAGTTTTTCCAAATCAGGTTCTTGGCACGGTTTGAGTGAACTTTCTGCTCTTCCCAGGAAAGCACTTTGCCATGGCACAGGCACTCTTCTTCCCCTGTGTGGCAATAATCTCCTTCGGTTGGTCTCACTGGCAGGACAGGTAGGGGTACTCTTTCTCATCACCTGTTCTCTTTTCCTCTCGGTTGTTCCAAGAGGCACAAGACGGACAAAGAGAGCTCTGACAAATTTGTCTTTCTTCGGAGTTCGGCTGCCTGGCATACTTTCTGTGTCAGTCCCCCAGTTGTCTTGTAGTACAACCAGGTAGCCGAGGAGGGTTTCTTGGGATCTGTCAAGTTTCCTCCAAGGAGAGAGGTACAGGAGTTTCACACTCTGGAAGCAGCAAGGGTGTTCCTCTTCAAGTTGCGATCACCCATGTTACTCGGGGAACTTCACGCCAATTCGTCAGCACAAGGATCCCTGGGACAGGACCGCTGCTCCTTCAATGAATAGTCTTCATCACTCACAACCCCTGCAGTTCCCGAAGGGGCCAAGAGTTTCGGGGACTGCCGCGGTCCTTGCTTGCAAGAGCGTTCATGATCAGATGAATGTTTTTCTTTGGACAAGGAATTCATTCAGGTTGAGACACCAAGCTCCTCCCCTGCCTCAACAGAGTACGAAATTCTTCTTGCCTTGGAGGGTCTGGCCGACCACAGGTTGTTCTGACTCTGCTTCACCCTGACTGGGTTCTCTCTCAGCTTCTCCTTGCCATGAGGGGTATTCTCTTCCACAACGAGAAGCAGCGATCTTGGAGGACACCTACTGGTTTCCTCCAGACAGTCTCCTGATGGATCCACGATCCTTCACTTTTAGGCTTTCTCTCCTCAGATACGACCATTCCTGGAAAGAACCCAGCCTTCTGGAGACTGGTCCTGTCTGAGGGTGGGTCTTCCTATACCAGATGGCAATCTGTGGGCAATTCTGGTGCTAAGAAGAAAACTTTGTCCTAATGCAGATCTCTGGTGTTGTAAGTCCTGAGTTGGCTCGGCCCCTAGGTACAAACCTTTACTTGGTTCTGCCTTTCTCTTTCAGAGATTTGCCAGATACCATAGTAATCAAGGTTCATACCAGGGCACTACCTTGTCCTTTGGACAGTGGTCAAAACTTTTGGGTCTTAGTCATCTTGGCTTGACCTTAAGTTCAAGCCAGCCCCCCTCAACTCCTAAGAAGTCCCAGGTTTCAGAAGAAGATCGCGGAACACATAGCCCTTTTCTTCCCTTCAGGGAAAATGTGCATAACTGTGTCTCTTTCCACCCTCTTTTCCATAAGGGAGGAGGGCAGAAGGGAAGAGAGAAAGAAGTATCGCCAGGGCAGAAGTTCTCCTACCGTAGATGCCTGGATAAAATGATACTTATCGGGTCTCTGGAGCTGGCAGCGACATTGCCGAGACCTGAGAATGGATTCCTTCAAGAAAAGTATCTATTTCCCTTGGATCTCAGCAATTCTTTTCATCAAACTTCCATCCTGCTTCCTCTCCTGTGCTCCCGATTTGAGAAATGCCAGCCTGGCTAGAGCTAATCGTCTTGGTATCCTGCCATCTTGCAGAAGCTTCCCCATAGTGGAGAATGAAGGAGGTCTGCTTCCATTCCTCCATCCTTCTTTCCTCTTCGAAGTATGAGGAAAAAGTTAGGCTAATGCTTGATTGAAGGAACCTTCGAATATGCTTGCATATTCTCTGTGTCTACTTCTGGATTCACCGATCGAGGAATAGGCACACACCTGTAAGACTTTGTCTTGAAGGTGTGTGACCGAGACGATCAGTACCTTCTCATCAACATCCTGAACTCAAGGCAGCCTTTTGGCCTTCTGAGAATTCAGGATGAGTTTTGCGACACTAACCGGTTTCGTTGAACAACAAAACCACATTAGTGGCATACATTGACAAACAAGAGGGAATCTTTTTTTTACTCCTGTTTCATCTGTCGACATTTGCAGGTACTCAAGTGTTCAATAGTGCACTCAACAGCTCAATTAACCAGATACATTCCCAGTGGTGATGTGTTGGTAGGCGAGCTTGGCCTTGGGTTTGAGTGATCAGGATGGAAGTTGCTCTTCACTCTTTTCCTTATGAGGATTCACAAAGAGACTGCTTGACTGAAAGATCCCTACCGTCTTTCTGTTGCCTCCATGTACGACAAAGTCGGTAGTTTTCTCGCTCCTTTATACCAAACCCAGGGGCCGCTATGGTGAGGCATGCTGTCTTTTTGGGAAAAATCATTATCTATGTTATTCTCTCTGTATTTGTCTGTTTCACTAAGGGTTCACAAGCATTGCTCACCCTGAGTTACAGACAAATGCTGGAAACTTTGCCTTTCACCCAACCTGACAGCTCTGCTTCCGAGGCATCAACAAGAGTTCTGCTTGACCAAACCTCCTGTAGCAGCTACACAAGAAGCAGTTCTTCAGGCAATACATCCCTGTGTGTTCAGGACTGAGAAACCTTCCAGCTTTCCTTGCAAGCATACGCTTTCTCGCCAAGTGGCAACGGATATAGCTGAATATCTCTTGAAGTCCTCTGCAACACTGTCCTAGGGACTGGATCCGTCTTTGCTGGTTGGTGTTGTTGACGGAACTTCTTCTCGGGTCAGAGTTGCTCATCAACTCTGGACTTCCTTGTCTTCTCCACTGAGGGTTGCTTCTCTCCGTTTCAGTTGTGAAGAACGTAGACCCTTGTGATCTAGTTTTATATCTGAAGTAGCCTTTTTCTCCTCAGTCGAGATTTAGCTACGGATGAGAAGCTTCTTCGGTCTTTTTGTCCCAGGAAACTGTTCCCTAGGTGGCATGTGGTTCTCGTTTAGGGTTCCTGTCCCATGCTCTGCACTTACCCTTACAAGAGTCGTCAGACAGAGATGTACCCTCCTAGGACCATCTCTCATCTCGCTCCTGCCTTGGCGTAGAAGATGGAAGAACAAGTGAAGGGGATCAATACCCTGAACTCCTTCTCGGATGTCATAAGTGGACTCTGAATCTGTTATCAGGTTCGAGTCCTTCTTGTTCCCCTCCTCCTTGGACTTTGTATTGATGATCCAGATCAATCATTACCTTGTCCTATTAGGGAGTTGTGGTACTTTCCGAAATAGATCGACATTCTTAACCTGGATGTCATCTATGTTTTCACTAGTACTATGTCTCTCAAGGAAGAAGTATCTAAGGTCATATCTTTCTCTTGGCTTCAAGAAGCGATCGAAGGAGGTACTTGGCAGCTGGCGACGACGAAACTGGTACTTTCCACCCGAGAGCTCACGAAGTCAATGGCTTGGTCCATCCCTTGCATTCCGGAAGTTTCTGTCGTTTGAAAAGCAAGATGTGGTCTCATGGACCACACTCTTGTCTTCTTCTTGTGGTTTAGCCCACAGGCCCTTGGAACCTTTTTTCCTTGGTCCTGTGGTGGCTGCTCAACAAGTTGTGTTTTCTTATCCGGCTCCTTCAAGAGGACTAGTAGCATCTCACCTCAAGTGTTGGTTCTGGAAGTGAGAAGAATACCGAGGGTGACTGGCCGCTACTCCTTCTCCTTCCTCATCCTCCTACTTCTCCTCCCTCAGGATGAGAATAGGACTCGGAACTGATACTTGCTGGATCTGGCGTCTGATGTGGTAAGACTACACATCGAGCATCCATTCTATTTTTCTTCTAGAATCATAGAAGCAATTCCGCTCCTTCCTCTAGCAAGGGGAGGAAGGAGAGACTGCCAATAAGGAAATCCCTATCTCAGGTTTTCCTTACTGCCTCCGACTCTTAGATTCTTCCCAGCCTATTTCGTATGAGTTATGTTTCCTCACTCATGCGAAAAGGTCCAGTATCTGACATTTGATCTTGCAGTTCCTACACTCCGATCAATATGTCAGAGGCATGGTACTTCTCCTTGCTCTATTGACCAGGAGGAGTGGCCCAGGTGTGCAGAACTCCAGTCAGTTCAAGAGACTCACTCAGATTCCTCCCTCCAACCAGTGAGTCTTCCTAATGTAAAGGACTGATGGTTTGTATATTGTGTCGGAACAAATCACAATTTTTAAAAGTAAATTGTATTTTTTGTAACTGTACAAACCTGAGGTCCTTTACATTACATTTTTATGCCCGCCTCTTGCCACCCCTCAATCTGAACCTGGACCGAAAGGCAAACTGGAATGTTTACATCCAGGCAGGCGGGTATTCCCTGACTACCTGATAGTAGTTACTGCCTAACCACCTTGTTCAAGAATTTAACGGCCGTGTCCAGTTTCACCGCAAGTAATTCCTAATGTGAAGGACCTCAGGTTTGTATAGTTAGGAAAAATACAATTTACTTTTAAAAATTGTGATTCTATCCTTAGTGTTAGGTAATGAACTTTCTAAATTATGATAATTAAAAATAATTTTACTGTACCATAATTTTACATAGTACTGTATTACATGTTAACTACTGTATTCTTTTTTATTTAACAAGGAACAAGAAATAAAATATCCCAATGATGAGGCCTAATGTGGCAGTGTTTTTCTTTTGCTACCTTTATTTTGATCCTTGTCGCCCTTTTATACCACTGGGTAATAATCTCTGCCTTTATTTCTTAAATTAAGCTAGATGGTGACATAAATCTAAATTAATGGGTTTTATCATTATTTACAAAATTAAGATTTTTTTGAGTTAAATGCTTAATTATTACAAGATAAAATTATGGTTAGAATGCTCAGTAATTTTTTTAGAGGTCGATTTTTTTTGTGTATGTTTGATATTAGTTTAAAGGATTTCTACAAAACATTTTCATGTTAAATGCTTGATTGTTACAAAATAAAATTATGATTTAGACTGCTTAGTAATTTTGTAGAGGTAGATAATGTTTTTTTTGTGTTTCATGTTTATTGAAAGGAAGAATGTTCCATTGCTGTTTCAAGCAAGAAATTTTGTTCTGTGTTACAGTGTGTAATATATAATTCCCATATGATGTTTAAATTGTTTTTAACTTGTATGCAATTACTCTATGATTCTAGAGTTATTCTCAAAATGAATAACCAAAGTGGATTTCTGTATTTATTATGGTCAGCACACATAATTATGTGCAGTAGAAGTCCAGCAGTTTGGCAATTGCTACTTCAGAAAACCTGAACATTTAGTTTATTTTTTTCATAAATTGTTCCATCCCAAGTCAATAAGGTCTCCTCACCTTATACAGTTCCATTTGGATTCCGAGAAGATATCAGGTTGGTATCTGGGGTGAGTGACACCCTAAGGTGGAGGCTTAGCCTCACCTCAAGTGACAAATCTTGGACAGGTGTGTGGTATGGGAGGTTTTCAAATTGCCATTTACATTTAGGCCAAGTGGCAGTTTGGAATTGTTTGCAAACTTCATCAATGTAAATTGTGAACATGATTGTGCTTTTGTGTGTGGTAATGGTAAGAGTGTTTGGGAAATTATGGAATATGGTGATGTTGAAATAAAGATTTTAACAGAGGAGTGTAAGATCAACTCCACGTTTTTGCTATCAAGTGCCAGAGGGAACAACTGTTTGCATTTATGCTTAGGGAATTTTTCGATGACCTGGTGGAAAGTTATTAAGAAAGGCAAGCAAGTGTGTATAAGTAGTAAAGTGCCCAACTTGCCAAAAGGAAACTTTTTATAGGCCCACTTATCATGTTGCTTACGTTATTGAACGTTGTGGAGAGCCTTCACGCAGCACATAATGAGCATGACCTGAATCACCGCCAGATATGTAATACTAGCAAGAAAGATCATTGTTTTAGGGGCATCCCTGAAAGAACATTAGGAGAGGCAGGAGAAAAGGAAGCTAAAGGTTCAAGAGGTTCAGAGGATATGTGACAGTGGTAGTGTGCTGTTGCCTCACAAACTCATCAGTCAAAATGGTTTATTGTGGGAAAATATAAGAAAACAAGGATATTCCAAAATGTCCAACACTTTTCATTGTGGGATAATGCATCATGCAATGTATGAATGATTGTAGCAGCCTTTTCCCAGTGGTTTCACCAGTACTTGATGCCAGCAGTAAAGTTGACTTGAAGGAGGATTTTCATATTGTCTCAAATCATCTTGCTCTACATTGTTCAAGCCCATCCTTATGCAATTGAACTAAGTGTAATTGTATTTTTTTGTTTACTTTGGCCAATGTTACTTTTTAATCCAGCCCATGGATCCCGTGGTCATGCAGAAAGTTAAAAGTAGTTATTATTCATTTTTTTGCACAAAAGCTGCTAAACTTGACCCTGTGTGCCAAACTTCTAGCATGATATTATCAAAGAGGCCATTTACATAGCATTCTGAGCAAGCTGACAAAAGAGGAAGTGGACTCACTGCAACAAGATGATGTTACACCATTTGTCCTGGTATTGTCAAATGAGGAAATCACCTTGAGCATGACTGTCCCCAAGCACTAGAGACAGAGGAGGAGAGTGACAAATAAGAGGAAAAGCAGTTAAAGGTGACATGAAACACTGCATCAGAGCCACATGACACTACTCAAGGTTTGTTGAGAAATGCCCTCATTTCAAAAGCTTTGCTAAAGGTCTTCCAGGCTAAGAGAATAGCATCTGTTGAGGAAGCCATCATGTATGATTTATTAAGGAAAGCATCCAAAAAATCCTCTGTCTCTTCATTTGCCACCCACCCTCCCTTAGCCATCTGCAGTGACCCCTGGGCCTCTTTCTTCATATCCTACACCCTAGAGCTGGATTACTGTGAATTCAAGATTGACATTAATGACTCTGGGCTCTTAGAGAACTTAGAGAACTTAAAGGATGTTGATTTAGAGCTTCAGGAGTTTTTTTAGGGCCACGCTGATGCTCCAGACCCTGCCCTGCCCTCAATCTCCAAGCATCCTTTGTAAAAATATGATTTGTAGAAATAATATGATTCAAAATGCATCTTTCTATTCTTGAAATTAATAAGTGGTTGACTTGTGGAATTGTGTTTAGTCATTAAATTTTGAAAACGGAAAAACTTTGGTTACAATGTCTGTACGTACTGGTGACAGTGATGTTACTGATATAAATCATGTATATTTGACCTATGAAACATGTAAAGAACTGCTAAGGTAGGAGACTCTTTTTATTCTACATCTACAAGAATCTAGTATTCTTTTTTGGAATGCTTTGGAGGGTAGTGTTGTGTGAATATATGTTTAGATATTACATTTTAGTAAGATAACAGTTTGGGTATGCTATTGGTACAGATGTCTGTAATTAATATCCACTGATACTGTATATCACATTGTTGAGCAACAAATGTTGGGACTGGGAGGCAGGAGAATTAGTTGTATTCTACATGTACTATGTATGGTTGTAATGTTTTTTTGGCTGATTGTACAGTATAACTTTTATAACTCCTCCTGTAAATGAGAATATGCTTTAGTTGTAATATTATTAGTGATGGCAGTCATATTTACTGATAGAAACTGCTTATAGTTTACATACAAAACATATTACAGTATGAATAAAGAGGATAGGTAACCTGCTTGCTTTAAATTGTGTATCAAAGATGCATCTGCTGAAATTCTTTGTGTGACGTTTAAATCTCTTTGGCACAAACATGAACCATTGGACTACATCCCACATGTGGCGCATGCTGCATCTTCTGTAGTGAACACTGCTGCCCCTGCCAAGAAGTACACAAAGGGTGAGGGTGTTTGTCCAGAGGGAACAAAGGAGCTGCAGTCTTGCCTAGAGCTGCAAGCCTTACCTAGCCACTCCTGACATATGCATAGCAGAATATTTAGAACAGGTGCGTACATGACAAAAATAGCCAAGTACAAGTCAACACAAACAACCCCTTATCCAACCCTTACTCTATACAGTATTCCACGTTATCTGTTTATCATAGAGGATCAAAATTAATGTTGCAAAGAACCATATATGATATTTTTGTAACATACAAAGGAAACCTATGTTTTACTCTGCAAAATTATGTACAAAATAAGAGTTAAGCCATCTCCAAAAAGGAAGAGGAATAAAGGTCGCTCAAACAAATGAAATGCACAGAATGTTGCAGTTAGTTTAAAACTAAAAACTTATAGAAATTACACAGAAGATGAGCAAACTTCTCTGAAAATAACAAACAAATGGGTATTTGCTCAAAATCCAGTAAAGGGGGACAAACAACTATTTTACATGCACTTGCACGCTCACAACACAGCAAAATGAACAATGTATATTAAAAAGACTGATAAGCAATAAAGAAAAATTACTTAGTGATTCACAGCTGGTATAAAGAAGTGTTAACAACACAGTCTGGGAGGGTGATGGTGCAGTGTGAACACTATGAGTTGCACAACAAAAATACTCTACAGTACTTAAATAATGAGCATTTGAAAAGGTCCAGCCAGTACTTAAATAATGAGCATTGGAAAAGGTCCAGCCACATTGAGTGGGTGCTTTATTTTTATTACTGTATGTAGGTTGGTGCAGTTGAGGTTACATGAGATAAGGCTTATAATTAATTGGATATAGTGAACAAATACATTTTTCATTGGTCTCACCAATTAGACCCATGACAATGTTGTAATGAATGCTAAAATGATCTCTAGTGAGATTGCCCAAGGTATTTTGTATTATTTTTACTGGTGAGGACCTATTACTTCTGCACCTGGCATATTGAATTGGAAAAAGTGCACCATTTGTCATTACCAGTAGTTAGTTTTTAATTTTTTTTTTTTTTTTTATTTTCATCAAAACATTAAACCTTTGGGTTTTGCTTTGTATTCAGTAAGGTACTTTAGTTACATACTTTACGGTTGTGTTGTCAAGTTGTTTTCTAAATGGATCACAATTGTACTCAATTTTAGTGCATAATGCAATATACACAGATTGCAATTCAAGTCCCAGGCCTGAATTAACTAATGACAAGGTGAGGTGTTACAGTATTTCATTACTGGCAGTCCCCGGTTAATGGTGGGGGTTCCGTCCCCGCCTGAGCACCGCTACCTGAAAATCGCTGCTAACCGAAAATCTACGTTAATAGTGTTAGAAACCCAGCTTAACGGCGTGGTTAACCGGATATTGGTACCATTAACCAGAGATCGGCGCCAAAATCCCCACTTAATGGTGCGGTTAACCGGAAAGTACGTTGAAGTGAAGCATTGTTTTTTCGTACCCCAAGTGATGTTTATCGGTAGGCTAGTCTCGGCCTGGGTGTGAGAACCACCGACATACATGAAAAGATTCACATTATGAAATCAACTGATAATAAAGGTAAGAAAACCATTGTTACCTTATACATATTGGTGTATCTTCATAATAAATAGCATATTCATGGAATAATTCCTTATCAATGAAATTAACTTTTAACTGTGAGCAACCAGCAAACAAAACGTAAAACATAGAGTTATACGGTTGCGTTCACAGCAACCTTTATCATTTGGTAACCTTTCAGAAATTTTAATGGTAACGTAAATATGGTAGTAATGACATACAGGATAACTTATGCAGTATTCATTTTTAGTTAAAAATTCATTATCATTTTGGTGGTAAATAACTTTTCTGAATAATGCAGTCATAGGAACGATAATTATTTTCTTACATTATTGTATTGTTTGTGATTGGCGATGAAGTAAACGTAGTAAAACCATTTTTACCTTATATATTATTGGCATATCTTCATACTAAATAGCCAATTTGAGGGATAATTCTATACAAATGAAATCAACTTTTATCTATGCGAGGCCAGCCAGCTGACAAAATGTAAACATCGAATTATGGTAGCGCTCAGTCGCTCACAGCATTGTTGTCTTTCGGTATCCTTTCGAAATTTTAATGGTAGTGTAATTACGGTAGTAATAACATTTAGGATAACATAATATTAATTTTTCACGAAAAATTCATTATCATTTTGGTGGTAAATAATAGTTTAGAACAATTCAGTCATATGAGCGAGAATCATCATAAATTATTGTATTGTTCAGGATTTGCAGCGGCAATAAAATGTCAACAAAACAATGTCAGTTTCCCTTTTAGGCTGTGTGCTTAAGAAACACGATATAGAATCGGCTTTGTTATTTCGTTTATTTTGAATTTCTAAGGATAAGGTGAGTAAAAC
This sequence comes from Macrobrachium rosenbergii, assembly GCF_040412425.1. NCBI lineage: Eukaryota > Metazoa > Arthropoda > Malacostraca > Decapoda > Palaemonidae > Macrobrachium > Macrobrachium rosenbergii. The sequence goes on from NC_089761.1 coordinate 13,483,803, forward strand.
AGCATTTGTAATAACATCATCTTTACATAACCAATTTTTCATGTACAGTACCTGTTGTTGTATAAGCTAGCCTGTACACAGATGATATTGTAATTTAAAAGTTGTGTTAGACTATACTACTCATGGCCAGATTTTGTCTATTAAATCCGATGTCTGTTGGTTCCGGGTAGTTCCAGGTCTGTTAAAACTAGGTTTTACTGTACAGTAGGCAGTTCCCGGTTAATGGCGCGAGTTCCATCACCGGCTGTGGGCTGATAACCGAAAATCGCTGATAATTATGGCAATAAATGGCATTTACGACGTCATAACCGCCAATAAACCGCTTATTGGAGCAGTTTGGCGCCGATAAACCACTAACCGACGCCGATAAACTGCTTACTGACAGCAACAAACTGCTTACTGATGCTGAAAATTGCTTGCTGTCGCCGAAAATCTGGTTAATGACGTCGTTAACCAAGCATTTTAAAAGCAAAATGCCATTATCTGACGCAGCCAGTAAGCGAGGACTGCTTGTAATAAATTTATGATGTAACGTATGTGATTTAAATTTTACTTCATGTAATTTTTTATGTTCAGAATAATTTTTTGTTCAGAATTAACTGTTCATTTCTATAACAGCAGATGTATTTGAAACAGAATTAGTTGTTCATTTCTGTAACAGCAGATGTACTTGAAAATTGAAGGAAACCATGATTAACATTTATTAAGATCACATTTTTCCCAGTTACTGCAAATATTTTTTAAGAGTTATAGTTTGATTCATGAAACTAGGGTGTACAAGATAGACTTGTTAAGCTAGTGATATACAGTAATTTAAGATCTAGAGCTAAGATATTTCTGGGTATATCAGGAGAATTTTATATGAAAGTTGTCTGTCAGTGATCTGGCCTAAGAACTTTATTATATATCACAGTCATGAAGAAGGAAGCCACTGTATGTAGATAACCTAGTGTTAATAAAAGAATCGGAGGAAGAGGTCAGAAATGTTCAAAAGCTGGAAGAGTTGAAGGGAGGAAAGAAGACTGAAAATTTATGAGCCGGTAATCATGGCCAATTGTATGGACCAGAAAGGAAGCAAAGGAAAAAGTTTAGTAATGAAAGAGACTGGGTGATTCCTGTGGGTGAGGTGTTAAAGTGAATACAATACTGTATAATAGATGTAGAAGATGGTGGCATTGGATATGCTTAGAATTGGAAAAATATAAGGTGAGAAGGAATTTTAGACATTCAGAATGTATAAGTAAAGTAATTAATAAAAAGAGGAAGGAAAAGGACTGTGTTCGGGTGCAAAGGCAGACCTTGGAAAATGTAAGTATTTTTGTTGCATTGCCAACATACTGATTTGAGATGCATGTATGGAAAGGACAGTAAGAATGAGAATAGCAGTAGCTCAGATTAGGAGAAAAAAAAAAGGGTTGTTAGATCATTGATAAATTAGAGTATTCCATGAATAAACAAAACTAACTCCTGTCGTGCATGTACAAGGCCTATACTACTGTGCACAGCAGAGACCTGTCCACTTACAAAGTAAACTTAGGTGTGATTAAATAATGCTTAGATTTTATGGTGGGAGTGCAATGGAATATATTTCTGCAAATGAGAGATGTGGCACCTAATGGCTTGAAAATAGATAGGGGAGATGAAAGGAGGTGCAGTTATGCAGAAAAGTAGTAGATATGGAAATAGCAGGACATAAAACAGTTGAAAGATCCAGAAACTTATGCATAGATAGTCCTAGATCAAGATGAATATTCTAACAGAAATGTATAAGGTTGAAAATATTGGAAAGAACTTGTGGAATGCCAATTTCACAAGGAGAAAACCAGATTTAATTGTTGAAGACGATGAAGAGTTCAGAATTTTTTTCAAGAGAAATATGCAGGATACATTGTACATAAAAAGTATTTGATGTACAGGTATTGTTCTACAATTCCAAAAAATAGTTGAGATAGCATGCAAGAGCATTTGTCCTGAAAACTATTTACTTCCAGATTACTGGTGTAGCTTGTGTGTCATAAACTGTTTCTTTATTTTAGTCCTGCAAATAGTGTAATTAATTAAAGAAGGTGACATTGCCAATCATGATCATTGTTAGAGACAATTTCTCACTGCAGTTGTTTGACTAGCTAAATTTGTAATTAGTGAGGAGAAAGTTGTTGTAGTTATACGTACAGTAATTGTCAATAGAGATGATTTCTTAAGAAATTTAAAATATGTAAGGAATAGTGTTTGTATATTAATGTATTTCAAATAAACCTTTGTATTCCAGACTAATCTTGTTTATGTTTCCTTGCAATATACTTTAATTTTTTTATTGATTTGAAATTGAATATCTCTCTCCCCTTACATGTAATGCTTTTTAATTGACTTTTGTTAACATGTTTTTCACTCCTTAAATGGGTTTATTTCTGTTTTCATCTGTCCCATTTCTCACTGTAGGTAGTGCCCTATAAGGCTGTTTCCTTCCTCAATTTTTGCTGTGAATACTTTATTATTTGTTGAAGTTCATGCCTGTTTATATCAAAGAAATTGTGTGATTTGAGAAGCACTGAGTATCAACCTAAGATATTGTTTTCCTAGCTCACATTGGTCATTTACCAATCAGCATTGGCAAAAGCTATGATGTAAAGTACATGCCTTTATGCCGGCACCAAAGCTGATTATAACATCAACATCTTGACCATTCACTACCCTGTATTATTAAATATGAAATATAAATATTCATCCACATTCAATTGGTTATGTTCTGGTTACCAAAGAGAAATTAATATACATTGTACAGTACTCTGTTTCATTAATAAACAAGGGGTTTTTCTTGAAAGTCAAAGAACTCTACTGTAGTGCATAGAATTGCTGTATTATATCAGTTTGGAAGGAGTCCCTCTTCTAGGGCTGTGTTTTATTGAAAATAATTGCTGTTTCGGTGGCATTCAGCTTATAAAGGCTTAAATATTTTCTTATTATATATTTGTCTCCCCATCGAATAGATATAATAAATTTTCAAAGGACTTGAAAATAAAAAAATATACTGCTTTTATTGTTTTGATGGACATGTGGGCAGTTATCTACAGAGGAAATGAATAGAAAACAAGATGTACAGGTGTATATACTGTAGATTGGAAGCTGATTTAAGGTTAGTTGAAGTCTGGGCAGGTTGAATTGTCATTGGTTAAGTGCAATGTCAGGTGTTTTTGCTGTAAAGCTTGCATCCTAAGACATTGGCACCTCCTCCTTTGTGTTGATTAGGGATGTTGTGGGTGGGGGCGGTTTCTGCTGGTGGGTCCCCACTGGTGTGACTGCAGCGGTGGTTCATTCCAGTGAGGGGGTGGTTGTTTGGCTTGTTCCTCCATTTCTCTTTGGCTTTTGGCACCAGTTTGAGATTTACATTTCTTCCTCTGTTACTTGCTCTGTCATTTGTGTTTGGTGCCAGCTATTTATTTGTTTCTTTCTCTATCTTCCTCTACTTTGTTGGTGTTTGGTACTGGCTGGTTATTCACCATTCTTTTTCTGCCCCCTCCTTCATTGGTGTTTGGCACCTGTTGGTTATTTATGTTTCTTTCTCCGTCTCTCTTTTTTTGTAGGTGACTATCGTCAACCAGTTATCTATTTCCTCTTATGTTGTTTGCTGGTATGTATACAGTATATGTTGCCTCTCTCTCTCTCTCTCTCTCTCTCTCTCTCTCTCTCTCTCTCTCTCTCTCTCTCTCTCTCTCTCTCTCTCTCTTCAGCCTTGAGGTGTCTGGCATCAAATGATTTCTGTTTCTCTGTGTGACAGTCTGGAGAAATTAGATTTCAATTAGTTTTTAAGTTGGGCGTTTGTTGTAGGATATGCAAGGCTTCAAGGTGTGGGTATTGGCTATTTGGTACTATGTCTATACTTTTTATATATGTAACTTAACCAGTAATTACATTGCTGTAGTTTCTACTCACATGGCAGCTTGAATTTTGAAATTCACGGTAACACTTCTTCTCGCTTGAGTAGAGTAGGTGACTAGACCCCGCCCACATTCTTGGGAAGAAGAGGAACATCTTAGCAACTGGCCTCAGTTTGTTTCTGCTGTCCTGTGGCTACACACGGTTATAGTAGTGCAGCTTGGTTTCAGATTTGCTTATCTTCCCTTTTTGGTGATGTATTTTGCTTATGGTTGCCTTCAGCAAATTCATTATTTAGCAGTATTCATTTATCTTACTATTCTGAGTTTAGATTTGACTTTTACTAGACTTAGACTGAAAGAGTGAGACTTTGAGTAGACCTGCTTTTTCTTCAACAAGAATTGCCAGTCATCATATGTTTGTGTTGTTCAGTTGTTATCTGACGAGAATTACCGACTGTGTTGTTTTTCTTAGACTTGATTTTTCCCAAAGTATTTGTAACTTGACTGATTTTTGACGATGTTTGACTCTAGCTTGTCTAGTTTTCGGCTGCAATACCAGGTTAACAAAAGCTTCTTACTCTCACTCTGTTTGCACTTCTTGTAGAGGACAGGCTTGCAATATTAATCTCACTTGTGATGTGTGTGTAGGTTAAGATGAAAGGACTTGGAGGACTTAAGTTTCTAACCTTGCAAAAGTAGAAAAAGAAAGGAAGCGTAAAGCAACTTCTAGAGCCGATAGTAAATCCTTGGTTAGTCAGGATACAACTCCGGAGTTGGTAAATGTTGATTTACCTATTATTTCATCACCTGTATCCAATGTATCTCTTGTGTCCAGTCCTCATATACCACCCTCTCCTGGCCCCCGCGCTTCCGAACCCGATCACATTGCAAAGCTCAAGACCAAGATTGACCAAAAGTTTGGTCTTTTGGTTAACACAGTGGAGGAATCAATGCATTTTCTATTGGAAAAGATGAATGAAGAAAGTGTTAGTGAAGTGATAGTGGAGGAGGTGGCTGCCCGTCCCGCCAACTCTCCTAGGCAAAGGTCACTGCCAAACTCCTCTAAACCTGGGAGGAGGTAAACTAGAAGCCCAAGGGAGGTTTGTGTGGTCTGCCCACGGGTAGTCGCCCCCGTGGTTGTGCCTGTGTGTCCCAGGTGACGACGGAGAACCGTTGGAAAGGCATCTCGGACGGTCATCGCCTGTCCTCTAGTCCCAGAACGCCCAGTCCAGACAAAGAGGCGCCAGTGGCATTTCTCTAAGGAGTCTTGTCCCTTGAAGAGGCGCTTGCCGTATTTGGATCAGATGTCTCCTCTCCCCATCAAGAGACCTAGAAAACTTTCCCGCAGTCCTAGACCATCTTGCAATGTTTGGGACAGTCTGAAACACCTTTCATCAGATCATCCCTCTGGCCGCCAGATTTTGGCTCTCAAGCGCTCTTTTATGACTCACAGGCGCTCTTCATCGTCTTCCAAGCTTCCACCCTCCAGGGAGTGCAAGTACTGTATTTTTCTGCAGAGCACCCATTGTTGGTGGAGTGGCCATTGGCGCCAGAGTGCCCAACAGCGCCCAAACTTCCAGTTACTCCTGGACGCTCGGTAGCGCCCAGGTGCCCTTCTTCCGAGTGCCCAGGTGCCCGCCCTGTGCCAGACCCTGTCTGTTCAACTTTTTATTCCAACCGTCCGGCGCCAATTCCGGATCGCCAAACTTCTTGTGCGCCTAAGACTGATCCTCTCATGGTGAAAGAACTAGATCCTTCTCTAGTTCCCATTCAGTGTCATTTGAATAGTATTTTGGATCTCCTCAAGAAACCTCTGGACCCTTCAGCATCACAGATGTCCCCAGAAGAGGAGGATTTAGGCCAGCAGTCAACTCCCTCAGCCTACACTGACCTTTATAGATATTTACTGCTGTCTTTCCTAGATTTCTTTCCTCCAGAGACTCCTGTGGCACCACAGTCAACGTTCTTGATGAGTAATCCCATCGATTTCTCCAACTTCCCAAAGTTGGTTCTATCTTTATCCTCAAGGAAAGCTTTGGACGATATTGATGTTTGGTTTTCGGAAAAGCGAGATCAAGGGAAAGCTACCTTTTGTATTCCACCTTCTCATCTCTCTCCTTTGAGATACCAGTTGTACACCACTGGAGAAGCTCCTTCCATGGGAGTGGCTGCCTCCTCCCAGGGGGACTTCTCAGGCCTTATAGACTCAGCACTCAGGTCAGTCTTCTCCTCAACGAAAATTATGTTTTCCTGTACTGAATTGGACCATCTTCTTAAAAACCTTTTTAAGGCCGTTTAGATGCTAGGCTTCCTCGATTGGTCTGTGGGAGTCTTAGCAAAGAAGATTCAGGATTTCTCCCCCTTATCAGAAGATTGCACGTCGGATTGGCTGAGAGTTATCTACTGTACAGACAAGGCTATAAGAGACAGTTCCCATAAATTAGCCTCTCTTTTTGCCATGGGGATACTGAAGAAGAGGGAGCTCTGGTGTTTGTTCACCTCTAAGAGCGTTACAGCATTGCAGAGATCAGCGCTTTGCTTCTCACCCCTTGACCATCACCATCTTTTCCCTCAATCTGTGGTCAACGAAATTACTTCAGAGTTACAGAAGAAATCAATACAGGACCTTTTGGCACAATCCACAAGACACCCCAGGGATTGGTCTTCCTTCAGTGCCAAATTAGCCTCACCTGTTCAGAGATGGCCCTTTCGAGAAGGTAGACAGCAATCAGGCTGTAGATCTTGGGCCACTGTTTGCTTTGCCTTCCATGCACCTGTGGGTGCCCGACTCTTTTCTCTTTTGGGAGAAATGGAGTGCACGAGGAGCAGAACCATGGATAGTAGAAGTCTTGAAGGAGGGATACTCAGTCCCCTTCAAAGAGAGGCCACCATTAGTCAACACACCGGTCTCATTAGTGGCCTACTCGGCTGGTTCAGAGAAGTTTTCAGCCCTCTCAGAGGTGGTTTCATCACTTCTCAAAAAAGGAGCGATAGAAATAGTTGACGATGTCAGTTCGATGGGCTTTTGCAATCAGTTGTTTGTAGTCCCCAAGTCAACAGTGGGATGGAGACCTGTCCTCGATGTAAGTGCACTGAATCTCTTCGTCGAAAAGACAAGGTTCAAAATGGAAACGGATTGCTCTGTTCTTTCATCCATTCATCAGGGAGATTGGATGATCTCCCTAGACATGCAAGGTGCATATTTTCACATCCCCATTCACCTTTCATTGAGAAAGTATCTGCGGTTTGTTTTTCAAGAATGAAATTTTCCTGTTCCAAGCCTTGTGTTTCAGTCTTTCAGCGGCCCCACAAGTCTTCACCAGAGTTCTTGCCCTGTTGGCCAAGTGGCTTCATATAGTAGGAGTCAACATCCTTCTTTATCTGGATGATTGGCAAATTCATTCACCCACAAAAGATCAATGCATGGAGGACCTTCGGAAGACCCTTCTTTAACTCAAGAACTAGACTTACTGATAAACCTACCAAAATCCCAGCTAATTCCTTCTCAGAGGATTCTGTATTTGGGGATTCAGGTAGACTCTCAGAGTTTTCAGACTTTTCCGTCCAACAGGAGAATAGAGTCCTGCCTGAAAATTGTCAACCACTTCCTTTCAATCCAGACCTGTTCAGCCAAAGATTGGATGAGGCTATTAGGCACTCTGTTGTCGAAAGAACAGTTCATCAGGTTGGGGAGATTAGACATGAGAGTCCTTCAATTTTTTCTCAAAATCAACTGGGAATGAAAAATTTACCTGGACATGTACGTCTTTCCAGTAACAGTAGAGATCCAAGAGGATCTGCAATGGTGGCAGTCTGCAGACTGGTATGCAGAAGGGAAATCTCTTCTCCCATTGAACCCAGATATCGACTCCTTCTCCAACACATCAGACATGGGTTGGGGAGCCCATCTAATAGACAAAGAAATTTCAGGTTCTTGGTCTCTAAAGGAGAGACTTCTTCACATCAACAACAAGGAACTGAGAGCAATTCATTTGGGACTTACACTTCGAGGAAGAAGTCCACGTCAAAGTTGTAACAGTGCACTCTGAAAACGCCACAGTCCTAGCATACATCAGTCGACAAGGAGGAACTCACTCCTTCTCCCTGTCCGAGACAGCGAGGTCACTCCTGATTTGGGCAGACCAGAACAAATTGAAACTGGTCACTCGTTTCATACAAGGCAAAATGAATGTCTTGGCAGACGAGTTGAGCCAAAAACAACAAATTCTCCCTACGGAATGGACCCTGGACCATCGGATCTGCAGTGACCTGTGGAAGCTTTGGGGACACCTTTCCTGGGTCTCTTTGTGACTTCCAAGAACCACCGTCTTCCTCTTTATTGCTCCCCATTTCTGGACCCTCATGCATGGGCAACAGATGCTCTTCTGCAGGATTGGTCCAATCTAGATCTGTATGCCTTCCCTCCTTACAGTATGAATGTCAAAATGACCTTGATAGCACCCTTATGGCCACAGAAAGAGTGGTTTGCAGACCTTCTGGCTCTTTTTGTGGGCTTCCTGAGACTCCTTCCTAAGATACCATGGCTTCTCAGGCAGCCCCACTTCAGGAAGTTTCATCAAAACTCCTTTCTGGCCCAGACAGGGTTTTGTCAGTCTACAAACTCCTGCAAGCGAAGGGTTTTTCAGGACCTGTGGCAAAAGCAATTCCCAATTGCAGATGCCAGTCTTCAAGCAAGGTAAACCAGGCAAAATAGACCAATTTTAGACTTTGGTGCAGAAGAAATATCATCTCATCGTCTAAGATGTCTTTAAATCAGATAGCAGACTTCCTGCTTTATCTGAAATCTTCCAGGGGCCTATCCTCTTCAACAACAAGAGGTTATAAGTCTATGCTTAGTTCTGTCTTCCGCCATAGGGGCTTAGGCATCACCTCAAACCAAGAAGTTTCTGACCTCATTAAGTCTTTCAACTCTTCCAGACTTAAGAGAGAAGAGACAGTCGCATGGAGTCTGAATGTAGGTTCTCAAGTGGATCACAGGCTCATGGTTTGAGCCCCTTCACTTGTCTTCTCCAAGAGATCTGACCAGGAAAACAATATTTCCTATGGCTTTAGCAACTGCAAAAAGGATTAGCGAACTCCATGCAATAGACAAAAATGTTGGGTTTTCTCAAGGTGACGCTTGCTCTCTAACCCTGGGATGTATGGCGAAGAACAAAACCCCTTCTAAACCCTGGCCTCGTTCTTTCTCAGTAAGGAATTTAATGGATATTCTGGGTCCTGAAGAAGAGTAGAGAGCTCTTTGCCCTGTGAGGGCTCTCAGATAATATCTCCATAGAACCGAAAAAATTAGAGAACCAGCAAGGAACCTGTGGTGTTCCATCAAGAATCCGACTAGACCATTTTCAAAGAACGCCATTTCGTTCTTCTTAAGGGACCTCATCCTGGAAGCTCACTCCCAGGTTGGAGAAGATTCTTTACTTTGTATAAGCACAACTTGTCCCTTTCCTCTATACTTCAAGCAACTTTCTGGCGATATAAAACGGTATTTGCCATGCACTATTTACATGATGTTGAAGTGACTAATGATAATTGCAGTATCCTGCGACCTTTATCAATTGCTGGAACAATGTTGGGGAAGGAAGCATAGGGAGCTCCCCTTCCACCCTCCGTCACCTTCGTCTTGAACCTTAGTGTTGAGTTCCAGGGAAGTCTGGGGGTTACTGTGTATTTGAGTACAGTACCCACCAGTTTTTTAACAATTAGGTGATGGTCTCTTGTTTTTAATGGTGTAAGGTGACCACGTGTTTTGGTTGCTTCTTTAATTATGGTACTGCAGCCTGGGCAGGGGCAAATCCTCGTATTTTTTTGGTCATTGGAAATATCCTTTGCCACAAAGCTCCTTCTCGTGCTTTCTTAGCCATCAGAGCACTCCTTCGCAGGAAAGTACCGCATCAGTAGTGGCGCTCCTCGGCAACTAGGCTAGCCCCTGCGCCAATACAGGTTGAGATGAGCGCCAACCAGAGGCAGAATCTACCTGCAGTAGCTCTCTCACCAGGTAAGGAACAACAAGCATTGTTTCTGTGCTAGCATAATTCTTTTTTTAATGCATCAATCTAACTTTGATATGTTCATGAATTCCCACCTGTCAATGTGGGACGCGGGGATGTGTTCTGCACCTTCCCGCGAATAGCTAAAATCCACGGATACTTAAAACGCCTTGGAAAACACTTAGAACTGCCTATTTTGATAGTTTAAAGAAAAAAAAAACAAAAATGCTTATACCTGAGTATTTTAATAGTTTTATGACAAAAAGTGCATTTATCATGAAAATTATATGAAAATACAGTAATTAATTAGTGAATATTTCTCAGTGAAAAATACTGTGAATGGGCGAATTTTCCATGAATAATGGGTAGATACGTTCCACAGAGAAATCCGCGAATACGGGGGGTTTACTTTATATATACTTACCCAGTAATTACGAGTAGAGCCCTCCTGCCTCCCCTCACATGGACATTTCAGCAGAACAAATTGAGGCCAGTTGCTAAGTTGTTCCTCTTCTTCCCCCGAAAGTGGGTGGGGTCTAGTCACCTATACTTTAGCGAGAAGAAGGGTTATCGCAAATTTAGAAATTCAAGCTGCCGTGCGAGTAGAAACTACAGCGATGTAATTACTGGGTAAGTATATATAAAACTTAATTTTATCATAAAAATGTAATTTTCATGGCCTTAATTCTTTTCCATATGGTTTTCTCTGATGTTCATAGTTGTAGGGATTGAATATAGCACTCCCTATGTAGGTGACACAAAAGACGATTTGAGAACTTAGAAGTCATCATCCTGATGTCTAAATTGTAGCATCTATCCACTGGGTATGTAATATTATTGATGGCACTAATATTCTTCAGAGATGTCTCTAGTGGCACCAGGTTATTTTTCAAAATACACTGGATGGTTTCTCACATTTTTATAGTTAGTGATTGCTGTACAGGCAGTCTTCAGTTATTGGCAGGGGTTCCGTTCTGACGGCATGACAATAACTGAAAATCGGCGATTTTCTGCACTTTTTTGGCGATTTTCGGTGCCTCTGTTAGGTATGTATTGGCACCAGTGCCCAATTATTGGCACCGATAAGCAGAAATCGGTGATTTTTGGCGCCAAAAATTGCAGATTTTCGTTGCTAGACAAGAGCCATAAAACCGGATCGCCGATAACCAGGGACTGTTTATACCTGGATATTTTGACATTCTGTTACAGGAGTGACATTTTCTTATCTTTTTCATAGCCTTCTCATCATCCAAGTGTTTTTAGCGCAAATGTTTAGTTGATAGTTTTCTCTGGCATGTCATTTATTTACTATGGTCCTGGCTTGCTGTTCAACCATTTTGTTTTTAAAAAGAACAAGGTGAGGCTTTTTTCTACAATCATTTAATTTCTCAGCCTTCCCACACTCCATCTGCTGTCCCAACCTGGCTTCAAAAGATAACTTCATGAAAAGTCAGTTCAAAGCCTTAAAAGATTTTTTATTATGGCCCATTACAGGAGTGTCTTTAGTTACATTGTTTAATTTTACTTTACAGTGGTTTTTATAAATACATATAATATGGAAAAATAAAAATTGACTTGCATTAGTTTATGCAAGTTTACATAGGTCAGCAACAAATGTTACAGACTTGAAAATATAAAAATCATTTAAAAAGTACAAAGTCACATAAAAAATATTTTTAAAATACTGTACATAGAATGAACAGTAATGCAATAAAGGATTTTGACAAAGGAAAAATCTATTTCTGGGGATAAATAATCCATTCAGCACTTATTTCTAAATTCTGTTGCTAGATACCAGAGAAAAGCTAAATGAAAGCTGTTACTATGCAATGGATATATGGTAAAGATATATATAGTATAAAATCTTGTTAAATATAAAGAATACTGTATTGTCATATTGTATTCATGACGTTCTACAGTAATAGTTTCAATACTTGGCTGCATGTTGGTGCTGGTTCTTGGCACTGTATTCAGATGTGTGCTTGCACATGTTTATCCACAGTGTGTCATTTGCATTGAATTTGTGCCTTTACTATTTGTCCCATGGGTTTGAAGAAAGTTCCTAGTGCTAGTACAGTACTACCAAGTGTCTCGCTTAACCGTTATTAGAAAATAAGGTGGCTCGGATAAAACACCAAGAAAAGGGTGAAAAGGTTGCTGCCATAGCTCATTCTCTTGGCTTGAGTCAGATGACAGTATTGATAATTGTTCAACATAACATACAAATTTTAGCTCACATCAGAGATGATACTCCACAGATGGGGAACACTGTCATCAACCAGAAAAGGATTGGCTTCCTGGAAATCCAAAAGAAGAAATGCAGCTATCAACATTATCTTAGTCTCCTTTAGGCCTTCTGTAATTGGTTTGTTTGAGTTAAGTCATGAGTCTTGGAACAAACTCACGACAAAAGGTGAGGTATTGCTGTGATCATTATTCCATGTAGAACTTATCCTAGATAACCCATCATCATGAAAAGAACACACTTGCTCCAGCTGGCTGTACTCCTAGCACCTGTCTGCATCTAGACTCATTCTGTTGTGCCACACAAAAGTAGCAAAATCTGAGCAAGATTGACCCACTTGTTTGTCTTACAGCTTTTGTACCAACTTTCTGTCATGGTAAGTTTTTCCTCACATTTAGCTTGTTTTAATATCTGCACCAGTCAGTACAAGGGTGTGGGTTTTTAAGTATACTGTACATGTATAATTTTCTTAAAAATTTCCCACTTCTCTGAGAATTTGTATCTTTGTTTATGTTGTTGTTTATGAACAGTAATTTTAATTTGTCCCGACACGAATATTAGCTAATCGGGACAGAGGCCTGCCCCACTCTGCTTCACCCCGCTCCCAGCACTGGTCATGGGGCCAGGATGGCAGCATCCCCAGTTGCCATCGCTCCCTGCATAAGGTGGTACTGGACTGTCCACTGGAGCGTAGCAAGATCAGAGATCCGCCCTGCCCTGAGAACCAGCAAGGTCAAGACGTTGCTGATCTCCAGTGGTAGTTCCTCCCTGTCATCTGGGACAGGGTTAACCATTCCATGACCCAAGGGGAAAGGGGGAAACTCAAATTTGAAGATGACCTCTCACTGCTAGAAGTACTGGATGAGGAGAAGGGGTGTATGGAATTCATCCTCCAAATCAGAAGGAAGTTGGGACTCGCAGAGTTGGACAACTCTGTACCAGAAGAGCCCCCTGCTTCTTGTTTCTGGAGAAGATGGTGGAGTACCTTCCAGAAGCTAAACAGGTAGTTCTTCCTCTCTGGTCCCCATCGATTCAAGGCACCATGAGGGAATTGAACAGCCTAGTAGCAGGGGAAGAGGAGTCCTTAGCATCTTCCAGGTCAGAGAAGTAAAAAAAAAAAAAACCATGTCCCACGTTAGGCCAAGTACTACGTTCTGGAAGACACTTTTACCATGCCTAGGATGCTAGACTTGACCATTCAGCTGTCAGCCAGGTACATTTTAGGCATGAGGAATGGCAATAGACTAGCTCAGTCACCAGAATCAGTTTGTAGGATGGAGAGGCCTGTGCATCCTTTTACTATGGGAAAGTTCTTTTGAGTTGTTGGGAACACCAGTGACTGACATAGTCCTAAACTTGTAGGCTACAGTGTAGTACACCTTCCCCCTAGTTTTGCCAGACCCTTCAGATGATCACTTAAATGTAGATCACCCCAGGACTTGCAATGACCATGGTGGCTGCTCACTGGTCCAAAGCTGAGGTGTATCCCAATGTCATGGGTTTTCTTGTTGAAGCACCCAGAAAGACCCCATTCCCCCGCATTTATTTGTGAGTGCCATCTACTGAGGTTCCACCAGCCTCTGGAGGCACTTTCAAATCATGGCTGGAGACTGTCCAACTTCTGCAAGAAAGACATTTTCTTGCAAAGGGATGTGCTAAGATGTGGCAAACAGTCAGACCATCCTCAGCAGGTTTAAATTGGGAAATGTGCCATCTTCTATGGTTATTGTTGTAAGTGTGGTCTTTCTCCGGTAAGAGACTCAGTTCAACAGACTGATGAATTCCTTGTCTACCTACATCAATACAGTATCCTCTGTTTCTGCAGTGAAAGGATATTACTCAGCCTTAACCAGGTTTTCATACTGAAGGGCATGGATCTCTCTTCCAAAGTAAAGCTGTCTTTGCTCAAGAGCTTTGAGTTGGCTTCCCTCCCCTGTGAAGTCATGCCTGTTGAGTTGGACATTATTTGTAGTCTTACTCATTTTTCTGCTGAGCCCCTCAGTTAGTCTTCAGATAGAGAACTCACACTCACAACTTTTTTCTTATTAGCCATAACATTAGCTAAGACGATAGGTGAGCTTGGTCTGTCATACCAAGTCCTGCTCATAGAGATTAGGGGTACTCTCCTTCATTGTCAGTTATTCCTGACTTTGTGGTAAAAACTCAGAACCAGACAGTTCCTTGTGGTAGAAACTCATAACTGGATATTTTCAAATGAGAGAGTTTATTCTATACCCTCCATCTGGTACTATGTAGGTGATGGATGAGAAATGTTTCTGTATCCAGTGATATATATTAGGTACTCTATGAACAGAATTAACACCAAAGGCCAAATTTCAGTCTGTTCATTAGCATCAGCAGGCACAAGTAGTCTGCGAACACTGCATCTGTCTGGATTTGTGAGGAAATTGATCAAGTATATCAATTGTCTGGTAAAAGGGATGATTTGATACCCCATGTGAGAGCCCACAGTGAGGACTTCTTGATGGCTTAGATATTGAGGACAAGGTTTTGGCATCACCAGACTACTTCTGCTTCCTACTTCAGAGCTGTCACCCTTAAGTTCTTGTACAGCTGCGCTCTAGGACTATGGTAGCTACCCAGTTAGACAATAATATCTTCTCAAACGAGAATCACAGCTTGGTATAGGTCAGTGAGTACAGTATACAGTATATGGGTTGGAAAGCTGTGTCTTTTCCCCTTCTCTCTCTCCTTCTAGACCACAGCAGCCCGAGGCTGTGTATGTGCTGGTCTTGCCAGGTGCAAGTGAGTTACGTGATAGAACACCTATCCAAAGGCTTTGATCTGAAGGTATGAGCGCTGGTTGTCGAGCATTATCATCTTTTTGGGTCTGACTGCAATACAGTAATAATTTCTACATGTTAACTTGTACCCTGGACCCCCCTTGCATATGGTGAGATAGACAGAGTTCTTCCAAAAGTTGCCTGAGTAAAGTTTTAATACAGTATCAAACACTGGCACAAAACCAAACCAGTAGCATGTATATGTATATATATGGTAGGTGACTGGAAAACTGACAGTTTTTGGTGGTGAAGAGAACGAAACTTTTTAAATTCCGTAAGACAATTCCTTCCACCTAACGAGTGAGTCTCTTATGTAAAAGTACATATTTAAGGAAGAAATCTCTTTTTTCAGGTACACTGTATTTCTCCTATGTACAGGTCTTATTATAATCCCCTTTCTAACCATCGCTGCATTTGTTCTTGCAGCTTAAGAAAAAAGTGATGGTATGTAGACTCACACACCAGCTAACACTTAACTACCTTGTTGACAAGCTTCAACAACCTATCCAGCTTGCATCAAAGATATTTTGATATAAAAGACTTCAGGTTTGTGTATCTAGGAATCATGCAGTTTATGTAAAAGACCACTTTTGTCAAGTCATTCTTCTATGGTGCAGGTATGATTTTGTGATGGATTTTCATAACTTTGAGGCATCATTAGGTAAAAGCTGTATGAGGAGTATGCTGTTTGGTCTGACTTTTAACATTCTTTTTAAATGCATTATACAGTTGATTGTCATTTTCTGTGTACTGTAATTAAAATTCTGACACTGGTTTATCCCCCAGAAATTTGATTCTGTTTCCCAGTTTTAATCAGCAGAAATAGGTTTCAACCATAAATCTTATAAGTTTGTTGGATTCCTCAGCACATCAGGAAATTTATATACAGTAGTTCCTAAACTTTTATACTTGCAAATATATTAAAATTAACCTTTGAAACTATCTTTGTAGACATTAAGAATTCAATTCAAGTTGCTGAAATCAAATACTTGATGTTGATGCCATTTAGTTTTTAGCTCTGGGTTCTTACTGTGCTTCACTTTCCTTTATAAAACTGGCTATCTTTTCCTCTGTGTTTGACCTTCACTGCCCCAGTTTCGTTTTTGTGATAAATTTTCTGCTTGTTTTTACATTCATTATAGTAAATTGTTGAAGCAGCTCTGCCCTTTTAGCTTTATATAACTCTTTATCTTGATGTCAAGCACAGCCTAGAACTTTGCAAGATATGAATAAGAGACCCCACATCAAGACTGAGTACGTCTCGGGTAGCCTTGGTGGAGCCTTAGTCTCTGAACTCTGTTCTCATTACAAATTTAAATCTCTCTCTCTCTCTCTCTCTCTCTCTCTCTCTCTCTTTTTGTGTTAAGTCTAGTTTTTGGACACTCAGATTAGGCTTTAATGAAATTCCACAGTAACAGTTGTTGTATTTTGCATATCCAGTTCCTAACCTCAACAAATGAACTAAGTTTTGTGTTAAATGGTTCCATATGTGGTAGAAAGCTAAAAGGGATTAGAATAAAGCTTACTTGGGTTTCATCTTACTCTAATACTGAAAACTGGCCTTCACTGAAGACAGTTCCAGAAAGTCTTTTTAATGTTTCCTTCAAAGATGCTCATATGGTATCCCTCTTTGTTCATCCCTACCTCACATGGACAGTAAGATTATTTCAGTAATCATCTGCCAAGAGAGTGATTGCAGCTCAGGACCACCACTGTGGGAAGTCACTGATGACACCTCTGACCTACAGTGATCCTTGATAAATATGGAAAAAATGCTATACTGTACTTGACTTTATTCTAATAACATAATGTTTACTGCATTTTTTTTCGAAGCCAAGTACTAGAACTGTCACAGAATGCTTAATGTTGAGAGAAATCCTCAAAGAATGTAGGTAACTACATACAAGATAGTGAGGTTTAAAAAACCATTGCAAAGCAAATGTTAGAAAGGTAATAAAGATCTAAGGAATATATGTAGTTTCTCCCCATCCTTGTGTGGATGTTAATGAGTGCACCATAGTGAATTTGGTGTTTCTCTCAAAAGATCATAAATGATGTTCAAATAAGCATGTAAAAGCCAGTTTGCAGCAATTTCTTGATAGTTTTTATGCAAATTTTTATTTTGAAAGTTCAATTTTTATGTGATACATATTCCCCATGTATATTCAGTACCTCAAGAGTAAGCGAACCTTAATGTGTAATTTTTCCTTGTTAATAATTGTTTTTAAACCATTCTAATAAATTATGAATTCTGAGATGAACTTGTATGTATTTTTATTTCAGTTTAAAAATTACTACCTAACTGTATTTGATTTACTTGTGGAAGTGGATGAGATTTATCCAAGTTTTCATCAGTGTTTCATCTCAAAGTCAGCATAAAATTTTCATTATTTTATTTTTTTTTTTACTATAATGCAGTACTGTATTTATGAGAACTTTTGACTAATATTTTACAATTTTTCTAATTAAGCTTAAATATCTTTTTCAGGTGGCAGACAAAGAATCTCTCCATGTACATGCACTGCTATTGAGATTAACATTTTTTTATCCAGTGATTTTCTTAAAATTCGAAGGCACAAGGAAGGTTACTTTTATTCTGTACAATATATGCTGCAGTTCATGTATGGAATCCTGTGTTTCATTACCCTTTTAGATTGAATTCAACAAAACTTTTGCATATCTTTTGAAGATTTTGTAGCCGTCAGTGGAATATGATAGGTATGTACAGATTACCATAACAGTTGTCTTATGTGTCCTTTTTCATTAACAGTGCCAAAAGGTTTTACTTGTGCATAGGGATTTGGATTATGGTTTTAATGTTCAGTGAGATTTTATCCCATACAGCAATCTGTGCTCGTGCTCTGTAGGGTTTATGGACTGAAATGGAGTTTCGTAATGAACAGGTAATCATTAAATCTTCTTAAATCTCTTATATGATAAAAAATCCTTCTACTGGTATCAAGTAAATGGCAGTATTACAAATGCAATTTAGTAAAAGTTTGTGTTGTCACGTAAATGTACTTATCAAACTAAGAGAGTTGTCATGATTACTGTTGCAGTGCATTTAAATTAAGTGAATAATCTTATTATTCATTGCAGATCACTTGCCTTGTATGCAGAAGTGATCAAATAAAGATAATTTTTTATTGTGGATGTTTATGTTAAAACTTCAGTCAAAGTCTCTACTAAACATCATATTGCATCAAAGCTGGGTTTAATTCTGTTTTTATTGACTTCTGTTATTGTGGTAGATAGGGGCTAATGTATTTTGCAATGTTCAATATGAACTCATTCTGAAAAGTTTTCATTTATATAACTGAAATATTTTAAATATTTAGAAATACAGTTTCATGATATTCTCAGTTCAAATCTATATCACTATTGCAATATTTTTGTAAGTGGTGTAAGTACTGTACCAGTAAAATGTATGTTTTAACAAATAAGAAAAGAGATGAAACACTGCAATTGAAATTCAGAGCTTTTGAGAAAGATAAGTCTCCCAAAGTTTATAAAATTAGGAATGGAGTGAAGTTCTTTTTCATCCCCACCCCTATCCTTTAAGTTAAGGGGTTGGTTGCCTTGATCCGTCATCTCCAACCATGTCAATCAACAGCACCGTCCTCTGTTAAACCCTCTTGTCTCCAAATCATTCGTCACTCTACTATGCCAGCCAATCTTTTTTCCCCCCCACCTTCTTCCCCTAATGGGGTCCATCCAAGGTGCCTATCACCTCTTCAGTAAAATTTTTACCCATCAATGTTGATCAGTTCAGGATTATGTATGCTTCCATGGATATCTTTCCATAATTGAAAACCAATAACTGAAAGTATTTTAGGGTAAGTGCTGAAACTCATGAAACGGGAGTGTGTTGGCATAATGGACACACCGCTATTTTATGTAACTTTGCACTCTGGTTTAAATTACACAATTTTGCATTCTTTATAATGAGATCATACTGCTATCAAAGAGACTGATACACCAACACAAGTGGTATAAGACCCCCTGATCTCTAACTCTTTTTCAGTATGAATCTTGATCCATCATTAACAGAATGTTTCAACATTGTCACCATAATAAAATACTGTGCTGAGGTGACTTAATATCATTAGGATGACCATTTCCTGTGTTGGTGGTTGCCTTTTCTTGTGTCAATCAGAGGAGGATTCATCTCTTTTAATGTAAATTATAAAATTTTACTCCTGATTTTATTCCTCCCGTTCCTGGTTGCTAAACTAATTAGTGTCATTTAAACTCAATTTTTACTCTTAAAATAGTGGTCTATTGCCCTTTATCTTTATTTGTGTATGTATGCCTAACCAGCTTGGGCAAGATCCCCCTTTTTTTTATGTAGACTGTTTGGGGCATACAGTTTAGGGATTTGGATGATTATAGGCTTTGTATACTGTGCTGTATATGAAATATTTGAACTGGATAGTAGTCTGTAGTGTGTGCTTGTGTTCCCAACCCCCCCATTTCTATAAATCTCCACTCTTCCCTCTATCTCATTTTCTCCCATTGTACCTTGTCTTGTACAGTAAATGTATACAGTATTTTATGCATTGTTTAATGTATTTTATTATAGATTTTATCATTTTGTATACCAGTGTGTAGTTATTATTAACAAAATTAGTACAGTATTATTAACATGCTTTCTAATAGTGATGTACCCCTATCCACCAAGCATTCAGTCAGGAGCTAGCCTTGGAAGTTAAAAGTTTTTCACAGAATTACAGTATATTCATCTGATATGAAACTACAATACAGTACTGTACAGTATGTGTAACCATAATGGAACTAGTTTTTTCAATACTTATGCTTTTGGAATTATGATGAGTGATAGTCAAATACTGTAGGTTTTTAAAGAGTTCTGGCTTCTCTTGTCACTCTCTTGGTTGTTTTGCTGATAGTTCTTCTGGCCTTCATCTTAGTGTTCCTCACTTCTGCTGACTTATCTACCATCTTTTGCTATGTTTCTAGTAATTACCATAGTCTTAATTTTCTGCTGGTCTTTCACAATTCCACTTATTTTTGCTGCATGGGTTAAGCTGTTTTACCATTAAACTGGTTGTGCTTCTGGTTTTCTATCCATTCTACTGGTTATTCTGCTAGGTAACTGTTTGCTTGTGTTTTACTGTTCCACTAGCTGTTCTTCACATGATTCACTATTATACGGGCCATTCTACTTGTGTCCCACTGTTTTGCTGTCTGTTGTGTATGTGTTTTCTTGATCTTCTGGAGTTCTTATTCCTTAGGTATTTTTAATATACTATAAATGAATCTTTATTTAGAATGTCGTTTGCAAATACATATGCTGCATTATTTTAAGATAAAATCTTGTTTAAGACATTGTCAAACTAATTTGTTTTCTTTATTGGTCTCATTAAATTAATTTGTTATTGCACTGTGTGTACATAAGGCATATACTGCTCTAAGCAGCAAAAACATGGTCACTAACAATGAGAATGGAAAAGATTTGGAAGAGATCTGACCATATAATGTTAAGGTTCATGGCCAGAGTGTGTTGGAAAGATCATATAAGAAAAGAAGAATTGATGTATAGATGTGGTATTAAGAAGTTGGAAAAATGACTGATCTCTCAAAAACTAAGATGTTGTGGACATGAGATGAGAAGAAATGAGTAATTTTTGGTCAAAAAAGAAGAAATGTAAGAAGGCCAAGATCATGGAGAAGTGATTAAGCCTCCTTTAGCTAGTCCCCTTAAGGATTTTGTCTTAAACAACTATGTAGGTACAGTATGCTGTGTATATGTTAGAAAGACTAGTACGTAATAAGATTAAGGCGAGTCAGTAGCATATGACATCAAAATGTACACACAGGTAGTTTGAGTATTCAGCAGTGGCCAAGTATATAACACCCAGGAAGTTATCTTGTTTGTTATTAGCACAGATGCAATTTTGGCTCTTAAGACCTTCAGCCTCTTTTGAAGGATTATCAACCAATTATATCAAACATCCAGTAAGATGTAAGTCTTTTTTCCCTGTGTGGCGGGCTGCTGTCAGTGCACCACTGTAGGCATTACTTAAGGTTCTTACAGTGTCCCTTTGGCCCCTACCTGCAGCACCTTTCATCCCTTTGCTATACTGCCACTATTCATACATCGTACTTTCCACCCTCTCCTAACAATTGTTTCTCAGTGCAGTAGTGTGGTTTTCTTCCTCTTACACATTTAGATCCTTTTTACTGTCAGTTTCTGTTTCAGTGCTGAATGACCTCATAGGTCCCAGTGCTCGGCCTTTTGCCTAAATCTTATACTGTACTCTTAGAGACTCAACCTTCTACTTCTCCTACTCCAGGGATGCCTCCCATAAATACTCTGATGCATTCAGCCTTATGGCAACCTTGGTTAAAGTAATTACATAACCCACCTTTCTGACTGAGCACAGACTTTCCAGTGAAAGAGTTAAGCATCATGTTTAGCAGGAGGGTTAAGTAACTATGCTGACATGCACCTCTCCTCACCAATGCCACTGCTCTCTTGAACCCTGTGTCTCCAGAGATTTCATCAAAAGGGAGACAAAATATAAAACTTAAGTCTACTGTATTGATGAGCTAAGAAAAGAAACCAACTGAGATTTCCCAAGTAAGGGCTGATGAATGGTGTGTGTTTCAGTGAATAACTAGCTCAAGGTAATCACATGTAAGTCAAACAAAAGAATGAATGCCTTACCTGTATGGGGGCACCCATCAAAATGTTTGATGCGGCCTAGTTTGACTGGTTTTCATCACAGAGTGCATTTGCTGCTTATTGCAGTAACAGTCTTAAGTGGTTCGTAAACTACATATAAGATTAAATACTACCCCAATATTTTATAAGTAGCATGAGGGAAAACTAATACAGTTTAGGACTCTGAAAAGAGAACTCAAGGCGGTGCTGAGATATGTGGAAATGTCACTCGCTGCTAAGTACCATAATCTATTCCCCCCTCTGTGGTAGCAGGATGAAGAAAACAACTATAGCCAACTTTTTGAAAGTGATGTATGTCCCATCCTAGTAAAAATACAAGATTCAGTAAGCTACTGTCACGCGAATAACCCTCAAAAAATATTGTTTTAAGACTAGTCAATGCAAATGGATGATAAACCCTAAAGAAACAGTCATCTTTGCTCCATAGGTTAACCAAATTAGGAAAGAATAAAAAAAAACTATTTTTTCAGTGAAATGGCCTTATGTTGATATGTAATAGGAAGTACAGTATGTACTGAAGGGTACTGAAGGCAAGATGTTAAAATTATGAGGCAAGAAAGTTTTCTTTTAAATGAATCCAATATGGTTCAGAAACAGAATAGGCCTACTTGTGGTGTCATTTTAAACCACTGAATAGATAATACAGAGTGAGATTATGGTTTACAACAAGATAACCAATGCACTGGAATTTAAAGAAATATCTAAGGTCACCCTCATGATCTGTTAGAACATTCATGAGTGGTAAACAAGAAAATTTTACAAGAAGACTGTTGACTTTTGACCTATGGTACCAAGTTCAACACTACCACAAAATCAGTATCACATCCTCAGTTTAGTAAAATCTTTATAAAATAAATTTTTTTATAGAGAAACTACATCATTCTGTAAGCTATTTAATTTGTGCACAACGACTTTTCATACCAGCTTACATCCAAATACAACATAGTATTCATTTTGTGATGATAATACTAGCAAATCTACCTAAAATTGTGTAGAATGCTATTTTTAAAGTAGCTTGAAGACCACTGAATTTAGTTATGATAAAAACTATTACTTCACTAAATATAGGTCTGCATGTATAATTTCTTATTATTATTATTATTTTTTTTTTTTATTTTTTTTTTTTTATTTTTTTTTTTTTTGCACAGCAACCATAGGATGTGCAGTACATATCCAGGATGTTTGCCATGGGCTGTCCAAACTCTTTTAAGGTACAACCGGCGCCTTCAACGACAGGATAAATAAAGATGGTGATGAGGGGCTGCCATAGCCTTTTCCCCAGACAGATTTGAGATCATCTTAAACACACTGAACCACATAACAATTTTTGGGGGAAGGCCCCTTGGCCTTTGAGTTATCGATAAAAAATGCTTTTAGAACTATTATAAAAATTTTATAAACATGATGAAAAAGTTTAGAACAGACTACCCTGTATAGTGCCATAGTGTTACTCTTTTGTATTTCTGTAGTGTAAAGAACACAGAGTAACTGGAAAACAATGAGTTGATGGCTTTTCTGTTTTCACTGAATATAATTATAAATTATGCTAAGCATTTCCCTTTTATTATTTATCCAGATATAAAATCCGCAGGGCTGAATAGATTTAATTTTTGGTGAATAGTTAATGTTCTAGGTGTCTGACCTAACTCAAAGTTGGGAGCTTTATAGAATTGTTAGCATTTATCAAATTGTTATGAGAGTGATGAATTGCTTGAAGCCTAATGAAATACTGAAAGTCACAGTTATCAAAGCACATGTGACTTGCTATTGCTGATGAATAATTTAATTTTAATTTTCGGTTGAAACATGAACAAAATATTAGAATGGCTAATCCAGTAACACCTACTGATTATGTAACAGCGTGTTAATGGAATGATTTATTCATCACTTCATGTATCTGTGCATGCTTGTGTTATTTCTCTACGAAACAGAAGCGCTTGACATAACCGGTCCAACACTAGTCCCTCCGTATACGGACATGCTTTAGGTGGGTAGTGCCGTCAGTGCACCTCATGCGATGCACTGTAGACATTACTTAGGGTTCTTTGCATTGTCCCTTCGGCCCCTTACTGTAGCCTCGTTCAAATGATCTTTCTTCCATTTTACTTTCCACCCTTTCCTAACAATTGCTTCATAGTGCAACCGCAAGGTTTTTCGTCTGTTACACCTTTAAAACCTTTCTACTCTTAATTTCCCTTTCACCGCCGAATGACCCCATTGGTCCCAGCGCTTGGCCTTTGGCCAATATTTCATATTCCATTCCATATACGGACAGAGTATCGTCGCTTGACTTGGTTTGTCCTTTTCAAGATAACTTGAGAAAAGGGAGATCACATGAAAAAGGAGCTGGAGAATGTCTCCCCAAATGAGTCGCCTTTTTAAACTCGAACTTCTCTGCGCTCGCTAACCTCCTTGCTCCGCTCCCTCCCCACCCTATATGCTTCCCCACAATACTTTATTTTCCTGAAGCTTCGAGGTGTGATACAGTACGATAGACATATACTAACGGTATTCAAAAACACTCATATGAAAATTTCAGATTAAGCTAGAAGAGCCAGTTGCAACTCTGGAGAAACCTACATTCTACAATTCTTCACTCCTTTAGCAATGAAATTCATTTTTATGACGGCATGGGTAGTTGTGTATCTGCAATCGACAAGTTTTACTTACGTTTTGATTAGAAGTTTCTTGGATTGGGTAACAGGTAGTATAATAGTAAGAAGACGTATGAAAACATGAAGTGTGTTAACTAAGTTGTTGTTGCCACTGAATATCACTTGAAAAATTAAGTCAGGTAAGAGCAGTTCAGTGATAATAGTGTTGAGTGGAAAGCCCTCTTATGAGATTGATCGGAAAGTCCCTCAGAACATTAGGTTATTTTTGTAGGTTAGCCTACTGAAATTGGGGCGATTCAGAGTTGCCTATGACGACTATGTAAGTCAACCTAGGAAGATTGCAGCAATAAGTGGCTGTAGATGTTAACAGTTGTTAACAGTGAGTCACATATTGTTAGTTACAGGATTAGTATCACAGAGGAAGGAATATAGCAGTTTTAGAAAAACTGATACGTTATACATCACATATTCTGGTATATATCAGTTGTTTGGGCTTTATAGAAATTTCTAATTTGCATAAAGGACTAATTTTCGTATGGAGACAACATATAAGTGAACAAAAGAAAATCACTTTGTCCAAGATAATTTCCAAGTGCCTGATCACGCCTATCTAAAACTCCTGAAATATTTTTTAAATGAACAAATAAAAGACTTTTCTTCTCCATTTTAATGTGCATGAAATACTTATTATTCGACAGGAAACTCTGGTACGTGATTAGAATTTCCTTAAATATGAAATCCCACAATAATCTCCAATAAATTATACCTTTCTAAATACAATGTAGCTTCTTCTTCTTCTTCTTCTTCTTCTTCTTCTTCTTCTTCTTCTTCTTCTTCTTCTTCTTCTTCTTCTTCTTCTTATTCTTATTATTATTATTATTATTATTATTATTATTATTATTATTATTATTATTATTATTATTATTGCTGTTGTTGCTGGTGTTGTTATGCAATATGCAAGCAAAATATGGTATACGAGAAAAAATGAACATATGAAATTAGGAAAAAATAAAAAAAGCTATAAAAAAAAGTCGGCCAAAAATGTAATTGGAGCATTTTGCTCTCCGAAAGCGTTGTATTCTCTTGTAAAAGGGTATACAGTAAAAGAGAAA
Organism: Macrobrachium rosenbergii; assembly: GCF_040412425.1. Lineage (NCBI taxonomy): Eukaryota > Metazoa > Arthropoda > Malacostraca > Decapoda > Palaemonidae > Macrobrachium > Macrobrachium rosenbergii. The sequence goes on from NC_089761.1 coordinate 13,509,168, forward strand.
CATGCTTTTAATGCCAATTGTCAATTTAATGGACGGAACCAAATACTCTTAGGCTTTTCAGCTCTCATCCCAGCTGGGAGATTTAGTCCCAAAATCGCTCTTACACTGGCACGGAAGGTAACAAGAGTGTAAAAAAAGAAAAAAAAATTGCACCTACTGTAGTATGGCACCTAGCCAACTTTCAAATGTTTGTTTTAGGGAGAAAAGTTATCCGGATACCAAAGATGAAGTTTCAGAACGAGTGTCATGTCCTCTTCCAGTGTTGGCAGGAAAGTTACATAGGAAAGATTAAAAAGGAAGAAAACCAAATTGACACAAATATATTTGATATACTGTTTAGCTTCTACCAGGTTCAGATAACGTTGATTATAACATTTTCCATAAAGAAATATCTAATTAGCTGCAGATTTATATTATGAATGTGCGAAGATGCCATTATCGTAGTTGTAAGTATATGTATAAAGCATAATACCTAACGACTTTATTAGGGTTTAGCACAATGAAAAATTATGAAATAGTTAGTAAAGCTGACACTCACGTTATATTCATGAATAGGGTTAGAGAAGTTGACACTTACGTTAGGCTGTATTCAGGGTGAGAGACAACTTTTAGGAATTACTATTTAAGTTACTCTAAAAACATTCCACTGCCACTGATACACTTTACAAAGCATAAGCATAACAAAATCTGTACTCGTCCATGGCATCGACAATCACCGTGTGACGTCACAAGAGAACGGTCGGGTTGTTGTTATTGTGCGCAGGTCGGACGGCCATCTTGACTCTGTGTAGCTTTGTGAGTGATCGGGTGAGGATGTATTGTGATGCAGTCCGTTTATGGCCGTCTTTTTAACGTTTTATCCGTGTTGCGAGTGTGTATATTATGCCATTGAGTCTTTTATCCAAGGGAAACGAGTATTTAGTGCTTTCATGAAAGTCCTGGTGAAGTGAGAAAACGTCGCTTTCGTTGTAAACACTTGAGAGTGTGAGTGAGGCCCACCTGGATTTTTTTTACTAAGGGCGGATTATTTTCTCCTCCTCCTTCGACACCTTCTCCCGGAACGACGATGGGCGCCAGAAGCATACCCAGTGATAAGGTAAGTCCCGTCATATTTGATTTTTATTCTTCCTTCAAGAAATTTTATTCTTCCGTCATTGTAATCCGGGAATCCCTTGGTCTCAGCTGGTTTATCAGGTCAGATTTGAACTCTCTCTCTCTCTCTCTCTCTCTCTCTCTCTCTCTCTCTCTCTCTCTCTCTCAGAAAATGAGTGATATTTCTATCACTGGTTTTAATAGTTAAAATACTACTAGAAATTTTTTTGAAAAATCGACATATAGCCTACTTGTATATTCTACACACATCTCTCTCTCTCTCTCTCTCTCTCTCTCTCTCTCTCTCTCTCTCTCTCTCTCTCTCTCTCTCTCTCTCAGTACGTGTGTAGGCTATGTGCCTGTGTGGATAAGTGGAAATTATGCCGTCTTTCTAAGCCTGGTAAGGATGGACATGTAAATCGTAACACTGAAAGATTAGTTAAGCTTTCGTACTCTGAAGGCTACTGCTTGGAATTGTCAAAATGTTTAGGACAAATGTTTGTTTGAAATTCTCATTTACTCATCTTCATTGTAATTAATATTAATTTTAAACAAATTGGTATCACATCATTGAAACTTCATCGCTTGCTCAATTGTTCTTTGCATTAATAATACAATTAATCACCGGACCTCGGTGAAACAGGATGGTATCTTGGAGATGGTCCTAAGCTTAGCATAGCCTGCTAGTTCGACTTTGAAATAGGCTAGACCTATTGTTAATCTTACAGGCATTTGCTGCTCGATAGCCTAGGTTTGCAAGATGAAATTTTAATTTTATCCGACAAAGAAATTTTAATTTTATCTGTCAAAGAAATTTTAATTTTAGGTAATTTTATCTGTCGGCAAAGGTCTGTTAGGCTAGACTTTATTATTTTGTTCGAAGATGTTAGGGTACTTTGGCATTGGAAAAATTCAGTTAAGGTTAGGCTTGGATTGTGGCTTTTTACAGGCCTGGTAGACTGAATTAACCCGGGGTCAAAATTCCATGTGTCAGAGTCGTTTAATGACTTGGGTTTACTTGAGTATAGTAATTGGTTGTATAACTATATACGAGTATATTCATTTTTGGGGGTTAGTTTAGTTTTCTTGTATAAAGCCGAATGTTTAGAGCATACTAAACTCAGAAATTGGAAGACAAAGAAATGATATAAGGTAATACTCTAGAAATTGAGATTTAAATAAATTACAGTGACCATCTTGTAGGCCTATGTCTGAAAGTCATTAGCCTATGCGTCAGCTTCTGCGTCTAGCCTTCAGTGCTTTTCCTTTAATGTATTGTAATTAATTTCAACAATGTTAGGTCTTGACAGAATTGATATTTCTTTGTACATTGCTCATGTAGGTTAATGAGACCACCCATAGTGGTGATTTCCATTTCAACCATTAGTGGTAGTAATGGATTATGATAGGTAAAAATAACTTCAAGAAATATAACAGGAAGAAATAGGAAATCAAAGATATGAACGACTTTTAGATAAGAGATCTGTTGAGCTGTCCAGTTTAGGTAAATTTGCCCATATAGGCTATCTGTGTAGACCTATGTCTGTATGTTATACTATGGGAAAGGTTGCCACATCCTACCCTTTACTTGTCGGAGAGGAGGATAGTTTCCAGTTGTCAAGCACAAAAATTTTCATATCCAGTTGTTTGGTTTTGCAATATGAATCAGAAGTCGTGATGCATTTTAGAAAATTGTATTTAGAAAAAAGTGATGACTACCATTGTATTTGCATAGGCACTGTTACTCTTTAGTCAGTAAGACATTATTAACAAAACCAACATTCTTTTCATTCTTTGTGATATTGACAAATTCATTTTAACCCCTGGCTGCTTTTGAAAAGAAATTGCTTCATTAGCATAATTATTTTTTAATGATTTATCTCAAAGATTGCCCACAATTCATTATGAAACCATTCATTCTTAAATGATTGTATATGACAGAACAAGCAAAATATGACTATTACATAACATTGGTATAACAATTTAAGCAACTTCCATAAAAAAACTGAAAAGGAAATTTTCATAAGTTTTGTAATATATCATAGCCTACAAGACAATTGCTCTTCTGAACTTGAATGCCACAGGTTACAGTCTTTTAATTCAGAAATGACAAAGGCCAAATTATTGAAATTCATGGATATACAACAGATAATGTGATCAATATAGTGTAGAAATGTACGACTGACAATAAATACATTACATATGGGAACATGGAAATTAGCAATTTGAGATGCAACAAAAATGTTGGAAAAATGATCTTTGGTAACATGGCATTCAGACTGTGCAGTGAGATTCTCCATGGACTAAAATAAAACATACAGTACTGTATATATTTAAGATAAATCCTAAAAAGTTATGCCAGAGAAAAGTTTCATTCAGAAATTTTGTGAGATGGAACTGATGTGAATAGGCCCTGCCAGATGGACCAACTGGGGTGCAACAAGGGGCCTTCAAAACTAAAACCTGGTCTTTGATGATGATAAATGGTCATTGAAATACACGTTGGGTCATTTTATTAAATGACAAAATGAGTTTGAGAGTTGAGTATATTGCCTACTTATAGGTAAAGAGTAAGACATGTACTCAACTTTGTCACAGTGTAACATCATGCACATAGCCTATTGACCAGTATAGACAGATAGGCTACTTGGATTTGAATTGGTTAAATTAGTTGATATTTAATATTTCAATGTAACAGTAAATATTTTGTCCAGATTGTGTAGGCTTGCATGAGTTCCAGTAAATGTCATTGTTGAGAACGTTTGGTGAATTTGAGAAACTGCAAAACTGTGGACACATAAATAAGGAGAATAACAACAAATTTCATGAAGTTTCGCTGTGTAAATAGCCTACTTAGTCAGTTGGTGGTGGTAAAACACTGACCATTAGATTTGATAAATATATATACCTGGAATAACCCTGCTTATACTTCATGTTCTTAAAAGAACTGGGTTAACGATTTTTTAATATTTTCAGGAGAAAATTGAAGAATTTGTAATACTGTGGATTTGACAGTTGATGTGGATTGCAGACTCTAATAGGCTCGTGCTTGCGTCTGTGAAAAATGAATTTGCAGTTCCCACAGGTTGGTTTCTGTGGAGTGGGATTCGATAAGAAGCCTACTGTCTATCCAAAGCATGAGAAGGATTGAAAGTTAGAAAATGATTATTCACCTCACAAAGAGGCCCCGGCAACATTTGATTTATGGTCTGGTTTTTTATTTTTATACTGTATTCGGTTGAGGAAACAACCATTGAAAATATGAGAGTAGATTACATTTTTCCTTAACAGTTGACAGTGTAAAGCAAATTAACTTCATATAGGCTATTATTTATATATAGGCTATATATGTATGTATGTGTATATATATATATATATATTTTATATATATATTTATATATATATATATATATATATATATATATATATGTATATATATATGTATATATATATGTATATATATATATATGTATATATATATGTATATATATATATATATATATATATATATGTATATATATATGTATATATATATATATATATATATATATATATATATATATATATATATATATATATATATATATATATATATATATACATATATATATATATATATATATATATATATATATATATATATATATATATATATATATATATATATATATATATATATATATATATATATATATATATATATATATATATATATATATATATATATATATATATATATATATATATATATATATATATATATATATATATATATATATATATATATATATATATATATATATATATATATATATATATATATATATATATATATATATATATATATATATATATATATATATATTATATATATATATATATATATATATATATATATATATATATATATATATATATATATATATATATATATATATATATATATATATATATATATATTATATGTATATATATATATTATATATAATTTGCCGTAATTGTCAACTGTTTGGAGAAAAAGTAGTCTGTTCTCATGCACTGCATGTCAACAAAGGCTTCCTTAACTGATTAGGCTACACTGCATGACACAAGAAAAAGTTATTCAAGAAAATTACCTATTATTGGCCTACATATAAATATCAGGCAAATTATCTGGGCCCTTCTGCTTTTTGGACCAAGTAAGGCCATAAACGAGGACTTCCAAAGGAAATGAATGATGAAGTAGAGAAGGATAATAACGAATGAAATAGTTGTTAGTGAGAAACAGAAGTTATTTGAAAAAAAGTTATTCCGTAAGTTATAACAAGAAAATGTGAAAGATTATTGCCTGATGGAACAAGTGAGTGTTAAAAGTAAACTTAGAGTGAGGTTGAGTAATTGCCGGAAAATATCCGGTATAGTCATCTTTTATTCTTGCATTATTAATATTAGTATCCTCTTTCTGTGGACATGTTTTGCCATCGCTGACTACCTGGGTCTTTAATTCTATTACCATTGAACTGTCGCCTTCCTGGAAATATTGGTGGTGCTTGTGGCCGCTTTTGGAGAGACTGGTCCATACTACTTTAAAATGCCATGTTTTTCAGCCCATTTTATGTTTGCTGGAGACATACTGTCTACGTTACGTACTCAACTTATTTGTCATTCTCTTGTTTGTCATATATGGTCCAGTTTTTTGCGGAAACGTGTGTTTTCTTGACACTTATATTTATATTTCCACTGTCTTGGGCTGCGTTTTGTGTTGCAGTAGTATTTTTTTTTTATATCTCGGCAACCATCTTTTCAGTTTGAAGCAACGAATGGCGGGAACTAAGATGAAAAATAGCCTCTTCAGAGAAGGAAGGTAGATTTGGGTACGGTTTTGAATGCTTTTGAAAGTTTTAGATACGGTACCTGCACAAGTTACCATTTAGCCTATTTGCTTTGAAGAGTACTGGTATTGAAAATAACAATGCTAAGCTGGCATCAGGGATAGTTTCCATAGAATATTCAAATGTAGCACAAAGGTTTTAAAAGTTTTCGTCTTTTTTCACATAGCCTGTATTAGTTTGATTTGCTGTAAACAAGCAGATAACCGAATCATTATTTTTACTTAGTCATAAGGCATGGGTACCTCCGAGTACCTCTCTACAAGTACGGTACCGTACCTTGTTACTCTAGTGTGGACTATTAATTGCGTGTGCTACATAACCATATCAGTCAGAAAGCGATACCTCATTTTGAAACTTCATCTGAATTACCTTTAATTTTGTTAGCTATTTGGCTATGGAACCTGCGGTGTTCACATACACCATTTGAGTCATGCTCTTTAAGCTTGCATTTACTAGAACTACAGAGTCATATTTAATGTACCTAAAGAAAATGTAGTGTTCGCGAGTGCTTTGAAAGGTTACGAAGTGCAAAGAATACCCTATACCTTTTTGTTTTCCTTTGTTTCAGTCTTTCAGTTATGCTTCAATTATCCTATCTCGTCTGAGACCTTTGTATTCGTCAAAAGGCTTTGTCACTTTGTGTTTAGTTTGAGGGTTTGGCTGTTGTTTTTATATTTACAGTTTATTATGATTACTGTATTAACATTTAACTTCCCATGGGTCTGCCTTTGTGTTAAGGTAGTTTTAACATTTGGCCTTAAAATAAGCATATAAATTATTAATTTTTTCTTTATGATTCTGTTGATTTATGTAAGCGAATGTAGGCTAGATGCATTTACGGTGCATGAAATTTGCTGGTACTGTATTGATGATGATGACACTGCATAAATGGTGCAATAGCCATTTAGTGTAATAGCATGGATTAGCTTACATAACGTTAAAGCTTTTTTATGTATTCAGCAGCTGTGGTGTTTCCAGGCATCGGGCAAACATCCTTTAGGAGTGCAAGGATGTGAGTGATGGTCAGCAGGCCAATGCCATTGTTCTTTATGGCCGAGGCTGCACATTGCCTGATTGGAATATCAAGAGGTTGTCTCGTTCTTATTGTTTGGGAGAGATTGTTTTTCTCCCTTAACACAAGAGCTATCGTTAATTGTTCACGTGACTTAATAGTAGTCATTATTTTTATACTTAATGCGCCACAGATATGTAACCCCGTGTAATGTATTATATTTGATATTTAAGAGAAAGGCGGATGCCTTCCGGATGTTACATAATCAAATTTCCCAGTCTTAGGTTTTGAGAGGACGTGTTGATGGAAACGGGTCGTCCGCATAGGCTGTGTCCTGTTAATGGCTTACACGGTGTCAGACACAAGAACAGTTCACTAATGTTCTAGTTAAGAATCAGACTCTGCTTCAGAATATTATTTCGGCACAGGAGGTGAGATGTGACACACCCATTGATAGCGTTTAATATGACTAACCTTTTCCCGTAGGCTACGTGAGATGGCCGAATTTTGGAGTATACCGTGCCGGTTTGTTTGTAGGCTAAGGATATTGTGGTGTCACTGAATGATATTATACTACCTAATATTATAAGTTTATATAAGATACTGCTAATTGGGATAGTTAAAAATTGTTCTAGTTATATTCAAACGTATCCCCAAGGAAATAATTTTCCAGTAGTGCCTTACTTAACGAATGTGTCGGTCACCTTTGTAGTATTTATTTGACAGAAGAATCTTTATTCATTTTTGTTATGTAGAGTGTGTGTGTGTGTGTGCATTTTGTAGCATGTCTGTGAGGTAGTCTTAAGAGCCAGGAGTGTTTTGTGTAATTTCAAGGTACGTGTTAAAAGCCGTACCAGTCTGTAACAAGTCCCTTAATTGTTGGGATGGTTGTGGTTAATGGTTCCTCGGCTTGATTATTTTTCAGGTTGTCGACTATTATTGTTATTACCTAGTAAAGGTTTCTTGTTTGATTTGAGGTTTACGCATAGCCAAAGTATTATGTGCGGATCAATTATGCCATGCTGGTTCTTCACAGGATTGTATTCTTTTTGTAAGTTATAGGAATATTTAAGGAGGGCAATATTGTTTTAGAGTAAATTATTAATCAGTCGCTGTACTAAGGCGGGTGTGTTCCTGTAGTCTTCACTTAACCTATATGATTGTTGATGAGCGCCGGAAGGAGACGTTCCATATTACTAGCATGAATGTGAACGTGTGTGTCAAGCCCTTTGTGTGTGGTTCTTGGTTTTGGTGATTTTGAAGGCGTAATTTTCGCAGGTTAATGAGTATTGTAGGTAAGAAGTTCTTTAAGCAGCAGTAGCTGTTGAAAACGTGCTGTATTGTTTCTGTTTTGTTACCAGCTTTAGAATTATAATGAAAGAGTTTAAGAAATATTGAGTGCATATTCATCACATTTTGCCTTTGACAATCGCTGTTTGATTTCACTGGCCTTTTTTAAGTCAGTGTTGTGTGGTTTAGATATCATCTTAGATCTTACAGGACATGCTTAAGATGTTCTTGGCACAATGAAGGCCGCCTTATTGAAAGATTTCATTTAAGGGAAGGGAAACAGGCCATTGTTTAGCGGCAGACTCGCAGGATGAAGCTATACACTTCGTCTTTTACATCAGGGCGCCTCGTTATCTACTTCGTCCGACCTGAAGTACTTATTACCATAGAAGATTTTGTGTACTGTGATATCAGATAAGTTTTCCCAAATACTGAGAAACGTCATTATATGCACGGAAATAGAGGGAATCCCTTGTTGTGGGTCTTTTAGGTGGGAATATCGCCAATACGTGCTTTACATAAATCATATAAGCTTTGCTGTCGTGTTAATCTATTTTATTATAGTTATATTTGGACTTTATTTAGTCCATTTGTTTTTCCAGTCTAATAGAATAGTAGTAACTGGGAAATTATTCAGATATTTTAGTCTACTATATTGCGGTTTTTTGCCTGTGTTCAACTTTTCTTGGAGAAAATATAAACCGCTGGTAAGTCGAACCATAGCTTGAGCTCAAGATGACTTGGGGCGCTCTTTAACACAAAAGTAGAACGGCAAGTGTCGAGTGAGTGACTTTAATTAGTCTCTGGGAAGCGCTGGTTCGTTGTTTCCTTTTGCTTAAGGGGTATTGTGACGACATCTGACGGGCGTACCGTGTCCTTTTTTTATATAATTTTATTTTCTTTTTTCGAGAGCCCACAACATTATGCGTCAGGTGCTAGCTACAAGGAGTACGGTGCTTGTTTGCCCAGGGCGTCGATAGTGGCCGTTGTGTTGCAAGTATGACGGCGGAAGTTTGCAACGGGCTGTGGTTTTGTGTGTGTATTGCCGCTAAACCTTGCTGCCTTCTCTCACGGAAGATTTCCTTTTTTTTTTTTTTAACTTCCTGTGAGAATTTGGAAGGGACTGTTGTTGGTAAGGACTGTGGTACGAAAATCAGTTGTTTGGTGGTTTTGAAATCTCTCTCTCTCTCTCTCTCTCTCTCTCTCTCTCTCTCTCTCTCTCTCTCTCTCTCTCTCTCTCTCTCTCTCTCTCTCTCTCTGTTGAGAATGTATGTTTGACCCACGTTATAAACCATGGTTAGGCTGTGCCATCTTTGGCAGGTTCCAAATGACATGTAAGGTTACAGTCTGTCGGAATGGTAGCTCAGGATTACACCCAAGTTTTATTAATTTGAAAATAGCTTACGTATTTTTGCTAATCATAGTTTAATTTGATTTTAATCGAGCAGGTTCCCCAAACGTCATTTTTGCTGATATTCATTGTCTTCATAAAACATAAGTTAGCTGTGAATACCTCCCTTAAAACTACTATAGATCTTTGTCCTTCCTATGTAAGAAAATGTCCTTCCTATGTAAGAAAATATCCCATTCATTTGCATATATATCCAAGACCAGTGGAGAACTTGAAGTTCGTCTTCTTGAAACTGGCACGGCTGTGATTGCATCTTATTTAGAATATGGGTATTGCTTTTATATTAATTATTGTGTATTAGCATGGCCTCTTTGGACGATATAATTGCTCCAGTTTCGTTTGGGAAAGATTCATTGCGTGTAGGGCTCATCTAGCCTGCGCCTCTTATCTCTTCTTCAGTCGCCCATCCTCCCAGGTGCCTCTTTAAAGTTCGATGTCTACAAGGTTGGCGTTTTCTGGAGTTATATAATCGCCTTTTCCACACCTCTTACTGAGCAAGTTTTTTCTTTCCTTTTTGGAGCATGTTCTGCAGACAACGACGTATGTTGCTAGGACTGAATGTCTATTTGCTAGAGTGTAGGCTATACACACATCTATTTATAAATATATGGTGTGTGTATATGTATATATATATATATATATATATATATATATATATATATATATGAATAAGTGGGAGTTGATGAAGATAGTTCTTGGTATTATCAATGAATATTTTACTAATATATTGCAAAGAGTAGTAGTTGGCTTACTCTTTAGTTACTACAGGAATGGATTTTCCTAAATGTAGTGTTCTTGGAATGTTGGCTTTTTATAAAGCATGTGCACAGTATGTAGGCTAGTTTGTCCTTTAAGGGAAGCTTATTCCTAAAGTAGCTGATGCTACTCTGATTCCACTCTTGAATTATAGATCTGCGGGTGCTGAAACTTGTAAAATTGAGACATGGTACAAATTATGGGGGATAAAGTTAAATCGTATAAAACTAAATTTGTTTTATAAATCTTTTCATTGTCTTTGGTTTTCTAACTACAAGTATTGATTTTAAAATTTTCTAAGGTGTCGCTCTTATTTGCAGATTCATCTTTTAGGGGTCCGGTCTCTCTACTCTTCAGTTGACCAAAACTGAGAAAGATTTTTTAGAATTTTGAAGGCCCGTCCATCCAAAGAAATGTTTAAATTTTTTATTCTTTCATGGTTGGAATATTATTCTCTTGTGTGGTCTTCAGTTTTGGAGAAAAAAAAACTTAAAATCTAACATTTTGTATCACTGGTCGTGAGATAAATCTCTGGCACCATCGTAATTAGGCTAGTCTTTGTCACCGTCGTTATTAGTAGACAGCCTAGGCCTATGCAGTTAGCTTAATTCTGAGTCTTCCCTTTTTTTTTATGGTTCACTGTCACACAAATAGGCTATGTAGTTTTATTACTTTTGTAACCTAGCCTAACTGTGAAATGATCTTCATAATCCAAAATCTGGAATGATCTTAAATCCTGTAGGCCTAGTTGAATCGTTGTGACTAGAAGTTTGAACTGGGTGCTAATATTTTTTTGAGGCTGAAGTCGTCTCGCTTTATGTTTTGTTAATTTATTTATTTATTTATCTTATTTATTTATTTATTTATTTATCTTATTTGTTTTGCCTAATTTTTTTTTATCTGTAATAGTTTTTTTCTGTACTGAGCTGCTTTCCTTATTGTTGCCCCTTGGGCTTGTAGCATTCAGTTTTTCCGACTAAGAATGCAGCTTGAGAGAGAGAGAGAGAGAGCTTGAGAGAGAGAGAGAGAGAGAGAGAGAGAGAGAGAGCGAGAGAGAGAGAGAGAGAGAGAGAGAGAGAGAGAGAGAGAGAGAGAGAGAGAGAGAGAGAGAGAGAGAGAGAGAGAGAGAGAGAGAGAGAGAGAGAGAGAGAATCTTCTGAACGGGTTCGGACCAGTAGGGTGATGATTACTTAGTCAAAGCCCTCTTCTCTCGCCATCATAGATGCTACCCACAACTGTGGACTAACAGTGAGGTAGAAAACTCACTGTTTAGGTCAACAGAGTCAAACTGGAATTTGGGAATCGTGCCCCTTCGTTCCTTCTATAAGTCCGTTCGAGCATCGAATTCATTCACTTGTGAGTTTTACTATACGTGCTACCACCATCCCAGGAGGCCAGCAGAGTGAAAAGTGCCTTGTGCGCAGTCTGTTTTTTCTGGAATATTCTTAACAATAGCCATTCATTGGTTGCTGTAAAGACTTCTGGGACTAGCCTACTTGGAGTTTTAAAATGGGGGCATATTTATTTTAATGGTTGTTTGATCGTTATTGAGTATAAATTTTGTCGTGGCTCTTTCAAAATCAGCAAGAAACGAGTCGTCAGACTTTGGGTAGTCAAGACGTTGGATGTGATGAAATTGCTTCGTTAAAGCTTTCTATAAGATAAATAACTTTTATGCAGTTGTCGGAGAAGGTGAATTCGTTAAAATTGACCGGTCCACAAGGAACAGTTCTCGGTCTGGTTCTCATCTTAGGAGATATTTATGGCATCTTGCCAAAACTAACTAAGGCCTTCATCGATTCGCTGACTATTCTCACTTTTGGCAACATCAGACTAGAAAACTGAGAACAGTTTCAAAGCTATCTAGATAATGGGGACAAATCTAAACACATCCTCGGGAAAGACTCCGGGAAATGCTGTGCGGTTTCGAAAAAATAAATGTTGAAAACTTGTACAACTTTCCTTATAGCACTTGAATACCATCCAGCGTAGGCATAAAACTACAAAATTGTTGTACATACAGAATGAATGAACGTTTACTTTCAGATTAACCGTCTCAACCACATAATAAAACCAGAAACCTTTGCCCCCGCATTCCGACCCGTCCTGGAACCTATTTCAGTGTTCTTTTCTTAGGTCTACATACACTATGCAGCCAAGATTGCTCATTCTTCGTAATTCACTGTCATTGCCTCTAGCCAATGGAATGGTTTCCCCAGTTTCATTTCAGCCGTCACTAACCAGGCAGGCCAAATAGGCTTGCACTTAACACTAGGTTACATAATTCCTGGATATCCTACCATACTAACAAAGACGTGATGAGACCGGGGATTTAAGTGACTCAGAACATGCTGAAGTTTTAACTTGTAGATCTGGCGCCCTGTGTCTTATTCCAGAAACGGCCCGATGTCATAGTTTTCAATAATTATTGTAAATTGTTTACATATTTAAGTATGGAGGTCGATGACGAGGTAATCCCGCATCCCATGCACTGTAGCTTTCCTGAACAGCAACTTCCACTATAAGTCGTCGTGTTCATATTATAATAGATTATTTTATAAAAAAAAAAAAATCCACAGGAACAATATAGGCCTACTACATGCTCTGATCGTTTCGAAAGACGCATTACTGCATGCACTATCCATATTGGATATTTAACTTCATATAATATTGTGTTGTCTGTCACCAGACTACCGGATGTTCGAGATATGAACAGCGAATCCACAGGAAAGGAACTCCTGATAGTTCTTGTCACGAACTTTGGCTATTAAGATTCAGATTGTGAGGTGTTTATTAAATTATACCACCATAGCTATGTGTCTTGCCCGTGGAGGCTCTCTCTCTCTCTCTCTCTCTCTCTCTCTCTCTCTCTCTCTCTCTCTCTCTCTCTCTCTCTCTCTCTCATCGGGTCTCGATTAGGTCAGAATTTCGAAAAAATCATTCAAATTATTGTAAACTATTCGTATAAAAGTACCAGATGAGACCTGTTTATTAATGAGATTTCATAAATGTATCCCAGTGATTATCAGATCAAGCTTATTGGTCTGGTAGAAACACTTAAAGAATACTAGAGGAAAACAGAAGGCGTCCTTTGCAATAATGATGATTAACTCAGTTTTTGTAGTACAAGAACCATGCAGGCGTTGAATAAAAGCTTATCGAAACCGACACAAGTATCGGATGTTTTACAGGAAATGGTTTCTGGACATTATGTTGTTACAGGTATGGTCGACTTGTATGACGTTATCAGTCTCATTTATACCTGATTTCGACTTGGGCTCTATACTGAGCGCCATCAAAGATTAAGAAATTCGTATGCAATTGCCATTTTGGATTTTTGGCAGAAAGTCTGTTATTTATGTCAGATTATAACAAGTAGAACATAGTGCATAGTAGCTGGATGCAGAGCGAAATAAGTAGATTGTAACTAGGACTTTCATAAGAAAACTTGTAAGCTGCCACAAATAAATTGCCACTTTTTTCAAGATAAATTTCTTATTGAGTAAACCCGAGTGCGGCATTCATATTGTAAGACCAGTTTTGGTTATTGGGTTTTGTCCACATGCTACATGATTTCGTTACAGCTGAACCACTATCCTACGGAACTAGTTGGAGGTATAACCCTTGAAAGGAATTTTAGATAGGCCTATTCGGCACATCTGATCTAGCGCCCGAGCTAGATCAAATATACAGAACACACAAAGGCCATTTCAACCAAGCAATCTAATCCACTCAGAGGTAGGCCTCGATGAGATGAATTCCCCAGGTAATCATGGTAGGCCTATGGTTTCTGTCATTATAATGGCTTGCGTTTCATTTTGATCTAGTCGTGCTTTCTTTTTCCTTTGTAAATCTCGTTCTCGCCCAAATGAAGCCATAACGATACCCCCCCCTCTCTCTCTCTCTCTCTCTCTCTCTCTCTCTCTCTCTCTCTCTCTCTCTCTCTCTCTCTCTCTCTCTCTTCAAAATGTATATTGTTAGTTCTCAGAAGTATAATTGCAAGCTTGTATAATTTTTCTTATGTTACCGAGTATTTTTTCAATATCACCTGTGTCTTTACGCTCATAGAGTGCGTTTATTTTTAGTTTTGATGGCAAAGTGAAAGCCAAGAAGGCTAGGTAGTTTTTGAAGCTGTGCTTGTTTCTTTCTTGTCTTCCTTTAAAGAAATGAGTCCACAGAAAAGTAATTAATGCAAGAAAGTTGCAATGAGAGAGAGAGAAATTACCTGACTGCAAGATGTTTTAAATGTAGCCACAAGTGAGTGCATTCCGTAGACCATGTAATGTTGTCGCTCAATGGTCGACTGATTGCCATCATTAAGGTTCGACCACGGAGGACAAGAGAAAGCCCTCGATCCATTATGCCAGAGGGAAAATATTGCTTGGGAGATCGTAAATTAGAATGATTGTGGTTGGACGTAGGCTAAAGCAAGCAAGTAGCTGTTTCCTGCCAGTTTAAAACTGAAATTAGCTATGCACCTCTAAAAATGGCCTCTTTAGGAATCTACACACGGAGTTCCCCTTTTCGGTGTGTGTGAGTGAATTTGCTGGTGGGGCAGGAGAGGGTGGGCGCCGGGAGATATTCGCTGTACAAGTGGGAAACCAATAAATTTGTTTAAACTTGTCCACCTGTGAGAAGAAAACGGTCGAGCAATATCAGGTGCAGATGTCTCAACCACAAATAACTACACTTGGTCGTCTTAACAGGTGTCTAGTAAAGCCGACCTACCCTGCCACGTAAGTTATTACTTGAGTGTGTGTGTGCGCGCGCGTGTGTGTGTGTGTGTACATACGTACACGTTGTTTGTTCCTTTATGATTACACTATGTTTACTATTAATATATTGGTTGCTTAATTTTAGGGATGGCCTAATAAGTACGTGTTTTTCAACTTGTGTCAATTCCATTATTATTATTATTATTATTATTATTATTATTATTATTATTATTATTATTAGTGGAGGATTTACACTAGGTTTGGGCCGGAGCTTGCTGCCACTCTTGCTGTAGAAAAAAATACTTTTTTCACCTGCACCTTGAGATTATGATCTACAGACAGTGCTAACGTCATCACATGTTGCACGGAGCCTTTGATTGAGCAAAAGCTCCTAGGTCAGACAGAAGTGCGAACAAGCATCCACAGTCGCATGTGCTGATATCTTGATTAATTTGTCATGTCACAAACCATAATGGTAATTGTGATAGGAGTACAGCTCATAAGATTAGAAATGTTCTTTTTATCAACTTATTTACTTTATTGGGCTAGTTATGCAATGCCTCTATAAACATCTTATTTTTTCTTTTTTTACAATTTAAGTCTTTTTCGTATGGTATGCGCGAGTTTCTGGAATTTAGCCAGGGGTCTGCATTCATTCATTGATGTAGACTTTAATGGAGACATCTTAAAATGCGAAGTGTAGTCAAGATTTCGGTGAATTGAAATGACACCATACCCTATGTTGGCATTCTTTGTCGCAATGTTGCTCCACCTTGCCACATAGTAATATAGCTGTAGCTGCGACGCCAGTTGAAAGAAATCAGTCTGACAGTTGCTGCTTCTCTACCATTATAGGTACCTTACCGTATTTAATGGTAACCCCTATAATAGCCTATGCCTATTAATGTTGTTAGACCTATGGCATAATGTATTACTTTTTTCATGGACCTGTAGTTAGTTGACATTTATATATGCTTTAGGTCCTTCAGACAGTACCTTGTAAATGCTTCTTCATGAAAGACAATTTAAACTGTGATGGCAGTTTTGAGATACAAATGTTAGTATTTTTACGCCTGCTGTTTACCGCTGATTGTGTCGGCTTGCCTAGTTCACTCTGGTGGTGACGTGACTAGTTAATGCCATAGTTTACTCGTTACAACTGGTTTACCTCTACAGTATTTGGTTTGCCGGTTGGAAGATTTCACTTTTTTAATTATGGACCTTCGCATATCCCTTACCTCGAGGTTCATTTGCAAAAGACCATGATTCAGTACAGTACAGTGCAGTGCAGTGCAGTGACCTTCAACAGATGAATATATCAGGATTTCCGTATCGCACGTTTGGTTACCCTCATATTAGAGTAGAGACAATGCACAGTTTATGTAATCATGTTTATGCATGTGGAAATGTATGCATTTTTTATTTAATTCATGCAGGTGGTTGTTTAAATTTAAGAACGGGTAACGAGCCGAAAATGCCAACAAATAAGCATCCATCTTAGAGCAACACAAACACAAGATAAGGAAGAAGTAAAACAACTTAGTTTTGAGACCACTGCATTAACAGCTCTCCTAGGGTGAAATAACTTATTTTACGTGTGTTGGAGGTTACTTAGCAACGGGACCTACAGCTTATTGTGAATCCGAACCACATTATTTTGAATTTCTATCACCAGAAATAAATTCCTCTAACTCTTCATCAGATGTCGGAATTCGAATGACTCTGAAGTTCAACCAACTCGGCCAACAAAGGGCTTAACTTAATTGTTGACTGCATGTGAGTGAAATAATAATAGGTGTTGGAGTTTACTTGGTAGGCGGTGAGGAGACGAGATTTTGTTGTCAAGGGATGGCACCTCTCAGATGTCGGTTCACACAGACTCGTAAAATGTATCAAATTTTCCCTTCACAAATATAGTTCTTATTAAATCGGCTGTATATAAAACAAACTGATGAAATCCTTAGATATGCAGCATCATCCGTTGTAGTTCATCTTGTAGATGCACGAAAGTTTTGAGAGTTTGATGGAGCACCATTGTATGTGCACGTGAATGCCAGGTATATATTACACCGAAATATCCCGTCCCGTGTAAGGAAAAGTATTGCGATGATTCGTGCTATGCATGTTTACGTTTAGGGTGCCAGTCAGCTCTGTGAGGAGAGCGTTCCTGTGCAAATGTGTGATGAATATTGTAAGTAGGCTATGTAAGTTGGCCAATCGTAAGTATAGAGGAGGGTGGTGTCGTGTTGTTTTCTTTGTAACCATGAACCTTGCTTGGGAAACGGCGTTTGAAAGGTGATAGTGAATAATTGAAAGGAAAGGTGATTCTCTCTCTCTCTCTCTCTCTCTCTCTCTCTCTCTCTCTCTCTCTCTCTCTCTCTCTCTCTCTCTCTCTCTGTCGGTCGGTTGTCATTTCCACTTCTTCAGCTTGTTTGTTATTGCTTGGGACTGAAGTGTCTAATGTATGCCTATGTATAATAATAACGTCGTTTTCAGATGCGACCCGCGTCTTTTATTGCTCTCTCTCTCTCTCTCTCTCTCTCTCTCTCTCTCTCTCTCTCTCTCTCTCTCTCTCTCATCTCTCAATGATAATCATGGAATCCCTGCTCGTTATGAGCTTTAATTGCAAGTAGTAACTTGATTCATTCTGTATTCTTTGAATTAGTTCTTAATTACGTTATATTTGCTGGCGTCTTTCTAAGCTGAAGATAAAATATAGAGGTTACATTTAATTTAAGAAGAAAGATTCATTTAAGCTTAATGCAATTTAGTCTGATTTCCATGCATTTTCAATCTGACAGTTTTTCCATCGTAAAAAGATTCGAGAAGTTATCTGCAAATGCTAGTTTTTTTTTTTTTTATATTCCATTTGTAGCGATGGCCATCATACATTAAATTTTCGATAGAAATGAAAGTTGTTTTATAGATTTGGAAAAAAAGCACCGTAGGAACATTGTTGGGATTCAGTCTTCCAATGGACTTTCACCAGAATGTATTTTTTATGAGGTTTCAAGGGTCGTTTTATAGACTTGTTCACGGCATGTATACCTGAAAGGCATTTGGAAACTAAGAGCTTGAAGCAACGTCCTGTGACCTGTGGGTAGCAGAAATATTCTTCTGCCTCTAATTTGCACAAGAATGACCCTTATTTCAGCCTTGCGTCTTGCTTAGAGGAGTTAGGTGTTATTTTCCTTCGAATAATGCATTTTTTTTTTTTGTCCCTTTGTCAGTGGAAGAAGCTGTTTAACGGTGCTCTTATGACACTTTCGCTTATTTCAGTTATTTTAGGCTCAATGACTTCTATATGTGTCGCCTTGAAGATATGGAATTAAGGGTACTACTGTACTTGATCCGTTTGGTTACTTGTCATTGTGATGGCTGACTATTGGTATTCTCGGAGCACAAATAACTCTCTCTCTCTCTCTCTCTCTCTCTCTCTCTCTCTTGTACATCGTGACGGGATCCACACCTACACCAGTCCATGGAAATGTAACATCCAATCAGAAGACGTTTGTCATGCAAGTCCAACATTTGAATGGTAGTGAGTAATTTCTTCTGAATAATGCTTTTTTTTTTGTTTAGTTCGCTTTATATGATTTAGGTGTTGTTTCTGGACAATTATTTGTTCTAGACTACCAAACGGTATTCTTCCTTGATTGTGCCTATGTGGTTATTTGTTAAGTTTTCCGGGCATAAGGTTTGATTCCTAATTTTTCTGAAGTAGGTTCCCCGATAATATTGATACTTCTTATAGCAGTTGTCTTCAAATTAGAGAAGCCATTGTTGTAAAATATACCATTAGGGACAGTGCCCCACTTGCCAATTTAATATGTAGATGTATTCATTGAGATGCACACAAAGTGTTTTATGTGAGGCGAAATATTGGTCCTCTTCACAAGTGCATTTTATATATAAAGAGAACCCCCTCTTGCATCCTGTGTATAATTTATGCGATACAAATTACAGGTTACTCGTCATAAGTCCAACTTATAGTTTTCTGTAAAAGAAAACTATTGTGCCGGCTCTGTCTGTCCGTCCGCACTTTTCGTGTCCGCCCTCAGATCTTAAAATCTACTGAGGGTAGAAGGCTGCAAATTGGTATGTTGATCATTCACCCTCCAGTCTTCAAACATCCCAAATTGCAGCCCTCTAACCTCAGTGGTTTTTATTTTATTTAAGGCTAAAGTTAGCATTAATCGTGCGTCTGGCACCGATATTGGACAGGCCACCACCGGGCCATGGTTAAAGTTTCTTGGGCCGCGGCTCATGCAGTATTACAACGAGACCAACGAAAGCTAGATCTGTTTTCGGTAGCCTTGATTATATGCTGTACAGAAAAATCGATTGTGCCGAAGAAATGTCGGCGCAATCTTTACTTGTTTTTAATTGAAACGGCAGACTTGAAAGGCTGTGTAAATTGGTTGGGTACAACCTTTCAGATGCCCCTAGGGGAGCATATTAGCGTTCTTATATTCCACTCTTTTGCCGTAGTTCTTTTCTGTTAGTTTAGGCTAATTCCAACTATCGTTAATTGTTAGTGTGAAGTGGAATGAAAAGTAAGGTAGCTTTACTTTCATCGTATGTTCGCCTTTGTAGACTTCTGCGAGATACTAAGTGATAAATTACAAATTATATATATATATATATATATATATATATATATATATATATATATATATATATATATATATATATATATATATATATATATATATATATATATATATATATGTGTGTGTGTGTGTGTGTGTGTGTGTGTGTGTGTGTGTGTGTGTGTGTGTGTGTGTGTGTGTATAAAGGCTATATGGGTGTGTGTGTATGTCCATTTCATATTAAGTATGCCTCGATATTAACCCGAAATTGAAAACTAATGTTAATGCACCGCACGAATTAAATATTTATGCTGACTAGGTTTTGTATTAAACACGTAGAAACCTTGCCATATCATTTATATTTTGGTGTCCTTGGCTTAAATTACCGTACTAGTAAATTCGTGTGCAGAGTAGCTAATTAGCCTCGTATGATCTTGTCATTGCCTGTGTCATTCCAGGTCATTAATATTTTAGCATTGCGTTTTTTCCCCTTTCCTTGCCGTCTGAATAGCAAGCTGTCTTTAGAACGACAAAAGCAACGTGTTTTTTTTTTTTTATGAGATACCTCCTCTTTTGCTTGTAGGGTGGCGAGTAGCCGGAAATTCATGGCATTGCCCTAAGTAGCAGTGTTCCTTCCCTTGCCGAAAAGACTGCGTTCGGCACACTTCATAGGTAGTAAGGAAAGTAGGCTAATTTCTGAACAGGATGTTGTTGACGATTGGTGTGATGCCTGCCCGTCCCCGTCGTCCATCCCTCTGCCAGATTGCCATTTGAAAACGTGGCTCACTATTGACCAATTGTTCAGCGGACAAGTCTGCTCGTCGTTTGGTTTTGTATTGGTTGTACTTGCAGTTGTGCATGTTGTATGTTGGTGTCTTATGTCCTTGAAGACTAGTACGCTTGTGAATTCTCTGCTGTCTTCTCTTTACGCTCCTGGTCAGGACGTGGTTACTATAACAAGAATAGTAATTTTAAGTAAATCGTTTTTCTTGAAAACATGCAAATAATAAAGCATGCTTTAGTATTTAAAATCAGATACGGTCCGGTAGAGGGAGATTCGAAATTTTGTGCCGAATGCTATGTACTGTCCATTTCATTCGTTTTGTTAAATAAAATTGGGATGAATTTAATAATGTACTCCACTAGTTTGGGTGTGTTTGTGTTTCACCCTCAAGAAAATGCGTTGGGTAACAGCTTTTAACTTGATGATAAACAGTTCAATTAGCCCGAATTCAAGAGGCTACTGTGCTTGTACTCCTACCACCACTAACCAAAGGGGGTCCCGACTGAAAGCCTTGGAATGAGAAGTTGCACTTTGATATTTGTTGGTTTTTTCGTTTTTTTCTTTTAGTTGATGAGCGCAAGTGTTAGCCATTGGCATACGAATGGAAACAAGAATTTTACTGCAATTTTGAATGTTCTAATGGATTAGCAAAGCGAACGCACGACATTGAACGCTGCCTGTATATGTCTTGTGAACACAAATTGCGGGACAGATAAGTCGAAGAGATATTTGGACGGAAGAATCTCGGCAAGGTCTAGGGAGTGTACGTGCACGATGGTGAATGGCTGTGTTTGTAGGGTGATTTACGTGTTGTTGGCAGACCTTCTGTTTAATTGTAGCGGCTAATGTTGTGGAAGTATAATTACATGGGTTACCTGCCCCGTAGGAGGTAGTGCCGTCAGTGCACCTCACTTGGTGCACTGTTTGCAGCGTCCCTTCGGCCCCTAGCTGCACCGTATACTTTTTATCTCCACACACATACATACTGTGTGTATATATATATATATATATATATATATATATATATATATATATATATATATATATATATATATATATATATATATATATGTGTGTGTGTGTGTGTGTGTATAATATATATGTGTGTGTGTGTGTGTGTGGATAGAGTAGGAAGTTTTATAAAAGTGGTATAATTTTTTCTAGGCAATAAAATTAAGTCTGCTCTTCCAGTTACCTGTTCACATTTGGATAAAGGCGCATTTCTCCTTATTACTTTATAGATCATTTAAATAAACTTAACAGTGAAATTTCTTGTAAATTAAGCAGTGCTAAATGTTGTCTTTAAAAAAATGGCATTTTTATACATTTCACAGGATAATTGGAAAAAATTTGAGTCGGAACTATTTCCTGTCATACATTTATAGCAACACAGTATTACTGCAAATGTTTTCAGTGATCTGAAGGATTCACGTCAGCAGGCCATTAAGAAACATAGAATATTAATGAAGTTGCATGAAGGTATTTAGAGATTTTCAGTGTTAGTGATATGTCGGGTCGACCAGGCAGACAGATTTCTGATTATTTGGAAGACATAGTTAATGTTTTGTTGTAGGTGACTAGTCCGCATTTCAAGTAGTGTATTGATACGATGGTTGAGTATTTATGTCTGTCTTTCAGAGACGATGGAGCAAGCTCTGTTTAATCGTTGCAAGATGAGGCGTTTTAGATTGCATCACACCTGGTGTTTGTTATTGTCATTCACCGCGGAGATTGTTATCGAGCATTACGCAACATGGAAAGCCGTTCTCGTATCCTCCTTACTCGCGGTGAATATGGAAGACAAGTCATTCTGTAGAGATGGTGGTAAAAACAAGACCAAGGACTCATCCATAACGAACAGTCATGAAGGGCGGGAGTACTTTTGCGTAAAACGGTCATGGGGGAACTTTTTTTTCATTTTCTTTTAATGAAGGAAATGACGTTTGCAGAAAAGAATGCGTTGTCTTTTAGGATATAATGAATGTCTGTCATTTTATTGTGGCTTTTCTCCAGTCACTCTTGCAAAACTCCAAGGACGGATTCTAAACTGGTTTCCACGCGTACTTGTTGCCTGCGTGGAGTGACACGTTTATATTGATTATAGTAGCAAGGTCAAACTTTATGCTCTCCAAGAGGGGATTTGAACGAAACGAAACTACCAAAATGTAGAATCAGAAGCAGGTTGAAGCACAGATTAATCACAAGTAAAAAGTCCTCGCGCAAGTACAAGTCAGCGACTTTATCAGCCACAGCTTTCGCCATCACCCTAGTTTCTGTTGCAACTATGAACACCCGGGCCGTCCTTGCTTTGACAGCTCCGAAGACCGTGGCTATACATAAGGAAGTACAAGGGAAGGTTGGAAAATTCTTGATGTTGTGAAAGACTGGGAACAAAACTTTTAAAACCAGTACGGGCTAAATCGGTGTCCATAAAAGTCATAGGATATTGAATTCGTACTAGGCCATGAATTCATATTGCATATCCCTATTAAGGAGATTTTTCCTTGTGGGGGGGGGGCGGTTAAGTCCAAATTTAGAAAATCACATCAAAATTGGGCTTGTCCTAATCAAGGGAATAACTAAAATTTGATTTGATCTATATACATTATATAGTATTTAGGTTTTACCACATATGTATTAATATCGGCCTATGAAATCATTTAAATTTGTACAGTATTTTATACCCATTGATAAGTCTCTTGATGGGTTATCAGTGTTGAGTTATATCATTAGTCTTCTTTTATCCTTTTTTCCTCTCTCATTTTTATTCCTTTCCTTAACTTCATTAAAAAACATCGATACTCCGTGCAAACCTAGCTGAATCGAGCAGTCTCTGAAATAAAAACCTTGCAATATTTTTGGGTACAAAAGAGGCGGTCAGTTGAAAATTTAAATCCTTAACGTTTACCAGATGACCACAAATTTTTGGAATTTTTCGGTGTCGGTATCCAAAAGGTATGTAAGCCTTGTGATTTAAATTTTCTGAATTGAGTATTAATTCTTATGGATATATATTACTTTTCTGTCTCAAATTTTGTACAGTTAATAAACAATGTGACAGCAATATATCTGTGCACATGATATTTTACACAACATGTTGCTCTAGTGCTGTTGGTAAAATTCGGGCCAGGGTCATTCCCTAATTGAATATCGGTATTTCTACTTTGGAATTTAATAATTGATTGAAAGTAGGTGTTATCAGTTGAAAATCTTATACACGTGTTGTTGTATTAAATAACAAAAAATGTAGGATTGTAACTCAAAAATTCTTTTTGGAATAGCCTAATGAATTTCATTAACGAAATTGCAAAGTACTCATTAATAATTAGTGTTAAAACCTCTCTCAAGCTGTTATAAGAGTAATTTATAGTGAATTCACCCGTAATAATCGGTTTTGCATATTTTTTCCTTGAATACATCATATCATTATCACACTTAAGCTGAAGTTAAAATTATCCGACAAAGGTCACAGTGAAGTTTCTTGAAGATGAGCATATAATATATAAAGAGGTTTTGCAGCTGAATGTCGAAACCGTATATATCTGAAGAGGAGTAGATGATCAATGAGGACATGTTTAATATCAAGAATGTATGCCAGTCTGCTGGAATAGAAGTAATGGGATAAGGATAACAAGGCGGAAACCTTGGTTATTGGATGAGGCGGGGATACAGTAAGAATAGACGAA
This sequence comes from Macrobrachium rosenbergii, assembly GCF_040412425.1. Classification (NCBI taxonomy): domain Eukaryota; kingdom Metazoa; phylum Arthropoda; class Malacostraca; order Decapoda; family Palaemonidae; genus Macrobrachium; species Macrobrachium rosenbergii. The sequence goes on from NC_089761.1 coordinate 13,533,377, forward strand.
AGGAAGAGGTACATGTAGACAAATTTCAAGACGATGAGGAGTGAAGGTGAGCGAAGATGAAGAAGAGAGAAGAGAATGCTTGTTCAATAGTGGCAGTGGTGTTAAGGTAGCTCACAGACCTGTTAATGAAATTTCCACGGATGAAAAGGAGCAAAGTACTAGTCGGAAACATTTGAAGAATCAACACAAAGCTGAGAAGAACATTTTGGTGAGGTCATGCATAAGAGATGGAGGAGGATAATTTGACTGGTGAAACAAATCCACAGTTATGTATATGTATATATATTTAAAGATTAATCTGTACAGAGAGCTTTGAAAAGGGGAGTCGAACAGATTCGCGAAAGCTCTCTGTACAGATTTATGTTTAAATATATGTATATACATTACTGTGGATTTGTTTCTCCATTTCAAGACTCATGCTACTACGAGTATTTTTTAATGAGTAATTTGATTAATATACGAGATGCTGACGGAGACTTGAATGCCATTAAGAGTAAATTTAGTGTTTGAAATGGGATCAGTGATAAAGAAACAGATGAAAAGACTAATTTTTTTATGGAATCACTGCTGAGATGATTGTAAATGAAATTGGAATGACACTTCTTATTCTGATTAAACTGTTTTGCAAGATATGGAACAGGGAAACAAAGCTTGTTAACTGGGCATTGGGAGTTAGAGATAAGGTACCAAAGAAGGGTCTTTATGTAGCAAAGATTAAGGCATTTTACTTTAGTAACGAAAATATTCAGTATATTGTCAGTAGATTGGAAAAAAAAAGAGAGCTTAGAGATAAACAAGCTGGTTTTAGAGAAGGCAAGGGTTGGACTGCATCAGATTACACTGTCTTCGAGGGCATTGCAGCCTTACACTAACTTAATTATTTTAGAGTGAGTGGATTTGGCTGATTAGTACCACAACAAGAAATCGTACATTTTACATTGTTGCATTGCTGCTATATATATATATATATATATATATATATATATATATATATATATATATATAATATAATTTTATCCCATTTATCGATGTATCGCATGGTAAGAATTTATGGCACTGATTATTTATTAAAATTATTAAATCCCAATCGGAAATGTAGTTAAATGTGTTATATGCCCTAGAACACAGTGTAATTTGATATAGTGGTTGATTCGTAAAAGTAGGGCTTACATTGCCATCGGACCATTCTGATTTTGGAAAGAACAAATCCTCTTCATGAACGAACATAAATTGTCCAGTTACATCCCAGTAATCCCCTTCCCCCCCCTCTCTCTCTCTCTCTCTCTCTCTCTCTCTCTCTCTCGTGTGCCGTCGTATTTGATCAATACTCTTGACGTAATTAGTTATCTAGAGAAATTATTAATCTTGAGTTGACATATATATATTTAAAAAAGTTTTAGAAAGTGGTTGTTGCCACTGCGGAGGTTCAGAGGCCAATGCAGTACCGGTATCTGTTGTGGATGGCGTCAAGTGTGTGAATCGCCAAGTGTGACTGACTCCTTTTCAAACAGCATACTTCCACCACAAATGTGTGTAGCAGCTTAAGGGCTGCCTCTGACGTGGTCGTGGAATTGGGGAGGTCCCACCCGCGGAAATGTGGAAACGCTGGTGGTTTCTGTACTTTCTCTCCTTGGTGTACGTGTTCTTTGTAGCAGAGCTTTTAAGCTCTGATAATTCTTGCGTCAAGGCTTCCTCGTCGCCATTACCTACTATCAGTCATATCATCCTCCTGCCATCATCCGTTGATTTTCATATCACGATCATGGTCCAAACTGCAGCAGTTATCACCTTCCTTCACCAATCATTAAGCGTCCATTGATCGTTATCCTGATACTCCCCTTATTTTCACCTTTTACTATCTCCAACCCGTTCTCCCATCACCGCTACCTTCATATTCATTCCATCATAGCTACCTTCATATTCATCCTGCCTAACTTTCATTATTGCCGGTGCTGCCTTCATCATCATTCAGGTTAACTTGTGGAAATTATAGGAAAAGTCTTTTGATGATGATGGGAAGGATTCCAGAAATTGTACGTAACACACTGTAGTGACCTTGGAGGAAAATGGCCCAAATTCAGCCCAGGATGATGCAGGAAGAGTACGAGAATTATCGTGAAAAAATAGTTTATTAATTTCATGTGGGAATGATTAATCTTCTCGATATGGATACATTTGAATTGAATAGTACCGTATTAAGTTTTGTTTGAAAATGAGTTCTGCTTAATGTCAACTGTCGTCATCATCTCTCCTAAGCGGAAACATTCGGCATATAGCGTAACTGTTGCGTTTCACTTTGTTTCACTTTGTTTGGTTTTATGTACAGCCCTCCACAGGGATAATTACCTCTCTGGCGGGCCCTTGTACGTTTTCAAAATAAGGTGCTTTTTATATTTTATAATTGTCTTTGTGTTTTTTCGTCGGTATCGTCGTTCCATCACCGAAATGTACAAAAAGGGAGCAGGATGGGCGCGTCCTTCCTAAAAGACCACTTTGATTTCTGTGGATCTGAGTATTTCAAAAATGAATCAAAACCTGGTTGTTAGACGACCCTTGTATTTTTGTTGGTTGGTGGGCGGAAAAGAAAGACGTTAGTGAAAAGTACTCATGTTAGATGTATACCATCGTCGAGTTGAAGAAGGGAGGATCTTTTCGAAGCAAACCTTGCTCCTTAGATGTGAAACCATTCTCTCTCTCTCTCTCTCTCTCTCTCTCTCTCTCTCTCTCTCTCTCTCTCTCTCTCTCTCTCTCTCTCTCTCTCTAATAATCTCGAAGGAACTGAAGGCTGAACTGGGTGTGGATGTGCGTGTAATGTGTCATTGTTTAGTTCATAAATGTGTAGTTGGTACTCCCCTCCACCATTCTCAGTCTGCTCTACCCGTCCCTTCCAATTACCTCCTTTGCATATGCAAAAACATTGAAGTGTCCTATAAACGCTCCATTTGTAACCTGAATGAAGTTTTATCTGTGACGGTTTCGCCCACTTAGTCTTATACTACTAAAATTTGGAAAGTGGTGCTAAGGTTTCATGCAGTCCGTACCGTACTGTAATTCATGGGTGAAATTCGTTACTGCCCTTGTGGAGCGTTAGACAACAGTTTAGTTTTTAAATTTATGGGTGAAAAAACGTTTTGTGGCCTTTGAGATAAATTTAGTAGCTGGTGTAAGCTATTATTGAAACCAAGGTTGCCCTGAAATGGAAATTGGTGTGTGCGCGTGCTCTCTCTCCTGACTCTATAGTTAACACTGGCTTAAAAATATTATTACAGGAGTCAGTATTTTCGGAAATTTATTTTCATTTACTCAGGTTCTAATTATTTAATTTTTTCCTCGAGACCTTGTATGCAAAAGAGCAACGTTCGTTGTTAATTTGAAAGGTATACTAAAACACCGTTTTGACTTATTGCTCATCTGTTCGCAGAGAGAAAACTTAGCTCTCTCTCTCTCGTGCGCTTCAGAAATGTTATTTGCAGGTGTTTGACCATCTGTCTCTGCTTCTCAGGTCTAGCGGTAATCAGGCTTAGGAGGAGAGAGAGAGAGAGAGAGCACACTGCCTCCTGTCGGTATCTGACATTAAGGTTGTCTATATTCTGGTTACCCATTTATGATACTTCACAGTAACTTCGTGACGTGGTAAATGTTGGTTAATGAATGGCCCCACTTACGAATTTTCGAAGAGCACACTGCCTCCTGTCGGTATCTGACATTAAGGTTGTCTATATTCTGAGACTAAAACTTCGTGACGTAAATGTTGGTTTTGAATCTGTTCTGTTACCCATTTATGATACTTCAGTAACGTTGAAACTCGAGAGGAAATGTTAAGGTTGTCTATATTCTGGTTAATTTATGATACTTCACATAACTTCAAATGTTGTTTTTATTTTTTTTCTGTTCTGTTATTTATTTATTTTTTTCAAAGGTTTTTATTTATTTATTTTTTTTTTTTACCTTATTCTGCTCTCTCTCTCTCTCTCTCTCTCTCTCTCTCTCTCTCTCTCTCTCTCTCTCTCTCTCTCCCCCATTAGATGGATGATCTAGAGATCGTTGTGGCATGACTCCCTGCAATGTCGGTTATTTGAAAATCCGTTACATGCACGGCTTACCATAAGCTTGTTGTGGCTTTTTTGGCGGGTTCGTTAACGTATGTTTTCGAGTGTTTTTGACCTGCAGTCAATTCCCAGGAGTACGGGAGTGGTATTTATTTATTTTTATTTTTTATGGTTTATTCGTGCCGGCTTTTAGGAATTTCTCAGAGCAATGGACCATATGGCCCTCAATGGCTTGAAGAAGTGGTTCCCCTGGCGGTGGCGGTAATTGGATGTTCCTCCATAACTTGAACTTTTCGCACGAAGTAATTTTGGGTTTTTGGCACTTCTATTTTTTATGGATTATATTATGGTGGCACTTCTGTTTTCTTATGGATTATATTATGGTGGCACTTCTATTTTCTTATGGATTATGGTTTGTTGGAACTATTTTCATAAGGGATATGGTTTGTTCAGCAGTTGAATTGTCAATATTACCTTAATTTTTTAGCTAAGCTCTTGTGTAAGACACGTGTATGTATTGCCAGAAATGTGCCGGTTTTTATTGCCATGATTAATCTTGGTTCAGCTTTTATTAATTTTTATTCGCCTTGATGATGTAGTACGATATAAGACCACGAAAGATTCCATACATCTTGACCCTCTTTCTGTTCCGTTGGGTTATCAATGAATTGTCTTATCTGTGTTTTCACTCACATTGTTGTGGCGGTCCTCCCTAAATGTAAGTAGATATAATAACCTTTGAAGGATAAAAGTCACGTAGAATTGGCTGTTATTTTTTATTCGATTCTAAGTGTCGTCCCTAAGGCTGTACCCTGGTGATGTGTAAATTGAAAATAAACGAAACCACTAGATACTGATTATTTCGACCATGGTTTCACTGTTTTCTGCTGACTCGAGCAATAGGATGTTGAATTTCCCGTTATTTTTACTAACACTCAGTACAACTTTTTTTTTTTAATAAATCATCAGGTTTGTGGATAGATAATTGAGCGGTCGCACGGTTAGCTGTGGCTCTTAAGGGTATTATTTACACAGTGCAGCTTGTGACGCACCGAGTTTCACTGGAATGAGGAAGAAGGGGAAAAAAAAGTGGTGGCAGCCAAAACGGGTTATCTCGTACCTTACCGTGTCCGTTTGTTCGTATTGTTGACGCTCAAAACTAATTTACATGTTTGGCAATGCGTGTTTGAAGGTTTGAAGTCCTTTCGGGAATCATTGACTTTGAATGCTGCCCAAGGGCTACAGCCAGCTTAAACTAAAACAGGAGATTCCTTATGGAGGAGGACTGTGTTTAAACAACAAAGAACTGCCGTTGTTCTGTTATACGGGTAGGTAAAGCTGGCTGCTTTGTTGAATCTGAAATAAACCTGAATATGAGTTTGTATCGTGTATGAATGTACTGTACGCCTTGTGGTGGCGTGGGTTCCCAAAAGTTGTGTGAGAATGTTGGGTAGAGTTGGCTGGGTAAGTCGAAGGGCCCCGAGGTGGTGGGATAGCAAGACCCAGCTGACATAATGACCAAAGCGAAGAGGCAGAAAGAACACGACCTTGTCGGGGTTGGAGGGGGTGGGGGTTTGTAACCTTCAGGCTTCAGTGATTCCAGCATCGTTCTAACAGTCCCCTTCGACCCGTCTCAGGGGGCTGGCTGTGTCGCTTCATACAGCCACGCTTGTCGCGCGGAGGCAAACTGCTGCTGAGGCTGTACTTGGACCTTGAAATGATTATCGAGCTTGGGAGGGGGTGGCTGAAGAAAACAAGTGTGGTTGGTCTCGGTCAGAGACTGGTTTTGATCATGCACACCTACGGGCGTGTTTTTAGAGGGGCTCTTTTTGCTCTGGGAAAACTGTGGAATTTTATATAGTTGTTATAATTGTTAATTTACGCTAGTTCCTTACTATCTGATACGTTTCTCATAATTTGTTTTAGTTTTAAAATTTGCGATCATATCATGAGAACGGTAAAATTTCTGTTTACTCATTTAAGGTGGGGGCTGTCGAGTTACTCTGAATATTTGCTTTTGACAAGGCTGGGGATGTGTTGTCTTATTCTTAGCTTTGCTGTTTATAGCTCTCCGTTGGGATGTTGATAACTGCTGCTTGTATTTGTTTTAATATCGATGCTGTGTGTCTAGTTTTTTGGGAACTGATTAATGTAATGTCCTATGGAATTTTGAGCAGAGGTAAGGGATATTTGGTTGTTGCGTATTTTGGATTAATGACTAATAGCCTTTCTGCCTGATGGGTCAGCTGCCACATGTACTGTACTGCATTGTTGTATAGTAGGCCTGCTCCTGTTCTGAAAAGACACCCAAATAAAGAAAGCGATGCAAGGCGGTTTTTTTTTTATAATGCTGTAAATGAAGCGGATTTGTCCAGAAGTATTACAATAATTGTAGAGAGAGCCGGCCAGTTGTTCAACGAAATATTAGTAAATATTGCGGTTATGGTTACTGTTACTGCTGTTACACACATTAACACTGCAAGAAACATTGGAATCTAACCTGGTATCCATAGTATTGAATGCCTTCATGGAAAAAAAAATATATATCTACTCGACAAGTTCATGAGATGATCGACCTTGTTCGATAATTATTGGACGTTTTGGTAAACTGATTGCGATGGTTTTTTCCCTCGACAAGGCTGTTTGGTCCTTGCTTGAAGTAGGCAGTAACCACTAAAATGACGCGAACTTCGTCGTGTTTACATCTTGACTAACGTTTGTTTTGTTCCGTTTCAGGGAGCGTATAATTTTTTTTTAGGATAGTAATATCTTCATGTACGAACTGAACATTATTATTATCTTTATGATTATTAGCCAGTATAGCTGTAGACTTATGAAATGAAATGAGAATTATGCAGAACGGTAATAGTATGCAAGCCTTGGTTGATTCTTACCGTATATTGTTGTGCTCATTGGAGAGTGTTATTATGAATTATGCAATTTTAGGAGAGAAAAGGTGGATGCTATATGCATATCTGTTTATTGAGCTTCCTGTGGACTGTGGTGTACTTGTCAAAATGTATTTTCGCTGCTGCTGGAATAGGCCTAATTAAAATCTGTTCCTGTAAGAGGAGTCTGCCTATCGCTTCGTACTTCAAATGTATACAGCTAAGAAGTCTTTTAAGTGTCACGCACAGAGGAGAGAAAAACTAACAAACCCGAGCAATCGAGCTTTCGTGTGTGCAAACTTGTTCGCCGTTGCATGGAGAACGGCGCTTTTAGATGGTCCGTATTTTTCACAGGGCCGTGAACGTGAGTGACGACTGGCTCATTAAATTCATCGGTGGTTTGGTTTATATGCAAACAAGACCAGGCGGCGTTCTCCATTAACCGTTATTCGGCGTTACTTGACTGTACTTAGCCGCCGCCATTGTGCAATTATGATTTCAGGGATGGTTTGTGGAGTGTTTACGGGAATGGGTTTGAACCCTGCCGTTGCTACTGTGGCATAAAAAAAGTTTGTTTCTGTCTTTACTGTTTCTGACTTAATTAGCCTACGCCTGGGGTTTAAAGTAGCTTCTATACCTTTTGGATCTATAGTGCGTAAGTTCATATTACGATACTTATAAAAATTATCTAAATTTTAAAGGAGATTTCAGAATGAATACCAGTCGAACATCAAAACAACTACCAGTTTGATACTGTAATGACTGACAGTGTAAAAATGTTTGACATTTTCCAAGTTGAAGTAACTACTACTCAGCTCACTTTTTATAACTTTTAAATCTCTGCAGATAAGTCTCAATGACATTGCATTTTCGAGTTTTTGAAGCTGATTTCCTCTAGTGCATGAGCGACTGCTCATCTGCCTACCATTACCTTCAAACATTTTGACTACACTTGTGGTTAAGCGCCTCGTTTATGGTTTCATGTTTGACGGAATGCCTTCCTTTCATTTCTTCAGTGTCAGCAGCAACCCATCCCCTTCCCAATTCTTTGTTCCTCAGCCCCTCCCAACCCAACCCAAATTCGCCCCGCCTCTCATCGCATCAGCGTAAAGTCTACTTGCTCTGCCACTCACTCCTTGTGTGTGTGTGTGTGTCTGCATCGAGGACTTACTATTCAATGAAGTAGCAAAACTTAGGAAGTTTTTTTTATATAGAAAAATACAACTAATCAAGGATTCAAGTTGTTGAGGACCTTTGTCATTCAAGGAAAACTTTTTTTTTACTGTTTTTCTAAACTAGTTGGTACTAGTATGTAGACAAATGTTCGAAGCGAAAGTCATTTATATATTTTGTGTATGTTTGCTGTGTTGGTCAGTTTTTGTCTGGGAAAGGTTAAAAACATTTTGAGTAATTGTTAACGTGTAGCAAACTTACAGAATGTGCATATCCTTATTATAGAATGTATATGTATATATATATATATATATATATATATATATATATATATATATATATATATATATATATATATATATATATATATATATATAGGCTATATATATATATATATATATATATATATATATAACTTATAAATGGGTATAGGCATGCTGTACAGTATATATTCATACAGGAGATGCTTTTTGTAGCTTCTTTCAGGGTTAGTTTGTCATTTTCTATTCCTTATTTAAATATGTTGATAATCATTCTGTGGGCCATTCGTCTTGAGCCTACTGGATAAGATTTGGATGTGTAACTTCTTACGGACTTGGCAGTGTAGAACTTGTCATCAAATTTATTGGCATGTTGTGAGATTTAGAAAGTACATTATCTTTATTTGTAAAAGGTTTATCGTTGAAATAATCCTATTCGTATTAATATGCATCATGCCTGACTTATGAAGTAATGCTAAAGGGACGTTCATCTTGTAATCAAGTTTCCAAAGATTAACGTCCTTGTGAAAAAAGGAGAGGAACATAGCATAGGGAAGTCCATTTAAGAAAAAGATATTAAGCAATGAGTGACAGAGGTCAACAGATCAAGCAGAATGTTGACGTACAAACAGTTGAATAATGCAGAAAATGAGGAAGGAACACATCGCCAGCATGTTTTTCAGTGGTCTGCAGTGTATGGAATTAAAAGTCCTCTGGTGTTGGCCAGTGTGAGACAAGACATTTGAATTGCTTTTTACCATTTTTTCAAGTGGCAAAGTCCCTGGGGCCTAAAGTACATGGTGTAATGTAGATTTGTGAAGTTGGTAATAGGCGACGTTACACAATCCGTCCCGGTTTTTGGCGGCGTTCGCATGACATTGAGAAACCTGCGGAAAGTAAAAGGAATCCGCAAGTCACAGACCAAGACAGCAGTTTGTCTGTCTCCCGTTTAGTCTGCATGTCGCGCTTTCACCTGACGTGCTTGAATTATTATGGTGAAGGATGTGAACTGCTTGTGTTTTCTCTTGTTTAGAAAATGCATTTCTCTCTCTCTCTCTCTCTCTCTCTCTCTCTCTCTCTCTCTCTCTCTCTCTCTCTCTCTCTCTCTCTCATAATTTTGAGACAGATACCCCAAATGTTATTAATACTGTATGATAGTAATGTTAATAATGTTATTAATGCTGTATGCTAGACTAAAGTACTTATTTTTATTATTACTGATCGTGTCTATGTGACACTGCAATGTCATCTTAATGCTCATTTACTTCCTTACCAACAATGCCAAGGGAAGTCGCAGTGGACGTTGCATGTAGGTATTCAAGATTACCTTAAAGTGTGAAGTCATTGATCAACGTAAGGCCATTTTTATTTAACGCTAAAGCCATTAATCAGGGTAAGGCCACTTTTATTTTACGCTAATGTACTCTTAATACACGCAGTTTTTCATATAGAGTTAGAAGACACCCTTGATTTTAATAATTTTCTTAGTAAATTTGCATTGTTATTGTCAACTACTGTTAAATGTCATTGTTGTTATCAACTACTCTTAATGCAGGCAAGTTTAATTTTTCTTTTCACCCAAGGCAGTGGACGTATAATTTCATAGGACCCTCTCCTTGAAAGTAGAACCAAGTGTTTAAAGGGGATAGAAATTACTTCTTTTGATAAAGTAGTTTCATTTTCGGGTTACCCACTTTTCTTGGTTCTAGAATTTTTATATAATAATGTTTTTGGTGAACGCTCCTAATGATGAAGTTCATACTTGACTAGTGTCTATATATAATTCGAAGCTATGGATATTAAAAATTTTATAGATATTCTTATTTTTATTGAAGAATGAGATTCACAGTAATTATCCAGATATGTTTAATAAATCTCTGAGTGTTTTATTAATTTTACATTAAAGAATCAAGGTGGAAAATAGTGTCGAATGGAAATTGTTTGGGTACTACCCCCACGTCCCCCCTTTCCCTCTCAAAGAGGGGTCTCTTGGGGCCTAGGGGCCACAATAGCCATTGTTACCAGGAACAATAGTATGTGTCTATTTAAGCGTATCCCTTTTTGTAATTAACTTCTTTTATAGGGGGTCGAGCTTTCGACATTGGGGTGTTTTGCTACGTCTCCTTTTGACCGACGCCGTGGTTGTAGAAGGACTTCTTTTCGGAAAAGTGGGCGAGAAGGGTGTTCCTGAGTCTTTTAGGTCGGGTGGCATAGGCCTAACTGGGTCTTTAAAGTTGCTGGTATCTAGCCCAGATTTTTGTGGGCGTTCTTGGCAAGTTCTCGAAAGCCTTGAATTCCCTTGTTGGGTCCGTTCTTTTTAGGTACCTGGGGGGGATTTGAGGCGAATGTAAAATGCGATGTTTCGTTCAAGAATGAGGATTTCATGTTTCAGTTATTTCACATATATTTCTGGCTGCTCCGAATCGGTTTCCCTGATTGGATAGGAATGAAACAGGTGCCATACTCTTGTCTTGGAGACAGTCCTTTTTTATGACAGTCGTCATTCTTGAAGGAATACTGTGTGTCTGTTTTTAATTTGGGCACCATTCGTATATACGTAGAAGAGAACTGGCCTTGTTGATAGAAGTTTGTGTTGTAAAGGGTTTCGTTGCTCCCGTTCATCGTTTTGGGTAGAAGCAAGCACGTTCTTGTTTGCGATAGCTGTATTTACATGAAAAATTTTATTTTTTCTTCAGCACAGACACTCGTGAGTGTGGCAGTAATTATCATCATTGCGTTTAATGTTGAATACGTTTTCTGTAACGTTTTGTGTGCAGTGAATTTGAGTGAGAATGACGTCTCTCCCCTGTGGGAACAGTGCTTATTTAAATACGGGTTATTACATTTCATGTGTTAACCCCAAGGCTTCCCGCTAAAATTCTTTAGAACTAAAGACGGGAACATAATTACCGTTGGGAATGTGTCTAATTAGTACCTTGGTCTCCCCAACCGACGGAGGAGGAGGAAACTGTTGAAGTTTTTGTCATTTTGTCTCGCTAAGGGCGTAGGTATTGTATGCATGTCCACGCAGAGTATGCGTACGTGTATGTATCGGCATCTTACATTATTGTTATAAATTTACTCAGTTTTGCGTAGGTAGCCTATGTATAGTATGTACTGTAGTATGTTGCAGTCCGAAGTAGCCTATAACATTAGGATTTTATTTGCCGCTGTGATCATTAGTATCAGGTTTGCTTTTTTGCAAACCCGGTGTTTGACATTCGGTCTGAGGTTAATTTCTCTGTATAGCCTAGTCAGTATGGGGTTACATAACTTATTGTTATAGGAGACAAAAATTAATAATTAGAATTTAGTGTGGTGTAAATTGTTTAGGTAATTATACATTATCCTTTTAGACATTTATTATTATTGTTATTGTTATTCAGTTTTCAAATTACTATAGAAGATTTATGCATAGGAACACTGCATTTGATAGAAATTAATCCATCCATTGTAGATGTAAACTTATTTAGATTTTTCTCATTCTGCTTACATATTTCTCGTGAAATTAACTTTCCTGTACTGTTAATATTTCTCAGGTTTTTAAATCTTAATATACGTCATCCAGGAACGAAGTATAGTAAAGGCAATGTTTGGTGTCTATCAAGTGAATTTGAGGCAATTAGTATGGTGCTGCAAGGGAATAGTATTTCACGCTTGGTTATTGCTCTTCTCATAAATTTCATACTGAAAAAATTGGTCCAAGATAGACGAGAAGGTTTAGATGGGAGTAACAATAGAAAATTTTTTGGACCTAGAATAAGCTGATGATTCTATTGTAATGATTAAAACACCACAAGCAAAGCTTGCTTCATAAAATGCATCTTATATTTGCAGAGAAGGATCTCAAAATATAAGAAAACAGAAATAAAGACGACAGAGTAAGCACAAGGTATGAAATAACGCTAGATGGAGAAAAGGAGGATTGCGGTTGAAACTTTGAAATATTTAGGGGCGATGATATCTAGTACAGGGTGTCTAGAGTACAAAATTAATGAAAGACTAACAAAGGCCAATCAGTTAATGGCAGGTTGTATAAGATATGGAAATCAAGAGATTTAAGTTGCCTACGGAAAGATTTTTCACAAGTCTGGTATGAACTGTTGTTTCCCAACAGATGTGAATATGGGTATGATAATGAAACTACCGAAAAGTTTTTGTCGAGTTGAGATTAAGGTTTTAAGAAGATTGTTAGTAGTTGATGGTTGTATAGAGTTAGAAATGATACCATGAGAGAATATTACGCGATAGTATCAGCTGGACTCCTGTGTGCACCACAAGAGTTGGAAGACAAAACTGCTTGACAACTGTGAGAAAGGAAGCTAGAGATGAGTGTGAATTTGTGGAAGATAAAGCTTCACACTTCGTTGGAGGCGGTGATGATGATGAGACTTCTTCCAAGCTTTGACGCTTTTGTTTCTTCAACAACTATTTGAATTTATATTTTCTATTTTTTGTACGTGAGCCGCTTAGACTTAGAGATTTATTTAACGTTTTTATCTCTTGTCGGAATATTTGATTATTTCTCAGTGCAAGGCTCAGTTATAGGACCCAGTGGGATTGTAGGCAAGTTGCACTCCGTATGTCCCAAGTTCAAGCCTTTTCTTGGATAGATAGATTTGCTGTCAACATGACCTTAGGGTGCATTAGGGTTAGGGAAAGGGCCCTTGGTCGGTGTTCACGGTTACTCGTAGATCACCTGTTGAGTCATCACCGGCCAGTGGCTGGTTCTCCCTGTTCCAGTTTGGGTGGAGATGGGCTTGGACGCTGATCGTGATAAATGTTCGGACTGTCACTTAGTACAACTTTGTGTTAAATTTAGAATGGTATGCAACAGTAGATTTAATTTGTGTTAGGTACAAACTGCTGAACCTTTGCGTTGCATTTTAATCAACCACAGTAGGGAATACTGGGAACAGAAAAGTTGTCTGACGCCACTTTTGCGGTGGACGTGGTGTGTGTGATGATGGCGATCACGCGGTTGGGTGAAATCAGAATTATAAACGCGTCCGACTTTAGTATCACTCGATGCTTTTAACAAATATAAGGGGTTGGCGACTGTGAAGAGGTTACTTTTCACAGTTATAATTTGGGGCTTATTCTGAATGTTCTCTCTCTCTCTCTCTCTCTCTCTCTCTCTCTCTCTCTCTCTCTCTCTCTCTCTCACGCACGCACACACTTGGCGCAAGATAAACGTATAATGTCCCCTTGCCATGCTCATCCACCCACCCCCTTCTAACCGCACACTTTGTCGCCTGCTTACTCCCCCATCCCCGTCTACCTCTTCCCCTCCCGCTCCGCCGCAAATAGAAATAGGCAGTGTGTGCACTTCAGCTACAGTGAGTGAGCGTATGAGCTCAGGCACGTTTGTGTAGCTTTTCGGTGTGAAGCTCGCATGGATGTTTGTATATTCCAAGTGGCTTGGATTAATGTATCTTAGTTCATAAGATAATATTTTCTTAGTTATTTAAAAGAAATAATGAATGGAGCATTCTATGTAAAAATAAATATTTAGATTATGAAATTATTACAATTATATAGGTTTTCCATTGTATTGAAGTCAGTTGAAAGGATGGCGAAGAAAGTAATGAATACGCTAATGGAAACGGTGCACTAAAGACCGAAAAAAAAGTTGGGGTACAGGTTACTGAACTTGAAAAGATTAAGGCTAAAACGATATTAAGGGGTAATGATTTGCAGGTGAAAGCATTTGGTCGAAAGGTATTCTCAGTTGGAAAGGCTCCAGGTGAGACACAGCTGAAAGAGCCAAGTCAGGTGTTGTGTGACGTTTGGAGTTCTTTTAACTGTATACCGTTACTAGTATGCAACAATGCCTACGGCGGGCCGGACTTCAAGAATATTTTATTCGTTGACGCAAGAGTTCAGGCTCCAGCATTATTACTTTTTTATTATTACCTCCAGCAAGCTGCTTGCGTTTTTGTTCCATTTTTTGCAGGATAAGCTTTTTTTTCTACAAACAGGATTACTAAACATTGTGTTGATTGTGGATAATGGAATTTTACCAAAGGTGGGTATGGCGACAGAGATAATATACTGTATATGTATATATATATATATATATATATATATATATATATATATATATATATATGTGTGTGTGTATCTATAACTGATTCACGAAGATATGGAACGTGACGAATGTATAAATAAAGGCAAATGCCACAAAGGAAAAGTGAAACAACGAAGTAGTTCTTAGGCCTTTCGACACAGGGTCTTTTACTAGCAGACGCTGGTACAGAAAGGACCGTGCGTCGAAAGGCTTAGCAACCACTCCGTTGCTTCACTTTTCCTTCGTAGCATATGCCTTTATATATATATATATATATATATATATATATATATATATATATATATATATATATATATATATATATATATATATATATATATATATATATATATATATATATATATAAATCTGATTGTGCGTAGAAGACCTATTTTGGGAGACAATTCACACGTTATATATATATCTTTCTCTGCCAGCGTGAATTTCACGGCCGTTGTTTTTGTAACGTAAATGATACTATACCGTGTCAATACTTTTCCAGTTTAGAAAAGGAGTCAAGGCAATTAACTCGATAAAACCAGTTCCGAAGCGTTTATAACATGCATTGAATGGTTTCAAGGCTCCAAATTTGACACCTGTTGCGCCATTCACCTTCGCCTTTTAATCAGGAGAGTGATATCTGTGAAGCTAATCTGCTGAATATCTGGCTCGCATACACTAGTGAAATTGCGTAGTGTAGCTACGTTCTTCAATTCATAATGTACATTGTTTTATCTTCATAGATTTTGTGTGCCTACTTTAGTCCTATGTGATTTCATTGTTCTTCGATACTCTTTATTATGTCCAGTCGTATCGCTTAGTTGTTATTCTTCGTTACTGGGCCTTGCAGTCTTTTAATACAATTGTCAGTTGTTCAAGCCAGCGCTCTTTTATGGGGTTCAGGGGGTTATGTAATAGATGGAGAAGATTTGTCCATGTATTCACTATTTATATATTCAAAGAGCACAGGCTATCTGCATTGCTTCGTGACCTTGAATTTTTTTTTCCAGTGACGTTAAAAGCACGATCTGAAAATTTACGACGCAGAATGAGCGAGATGAAAATGAAACCAGACATTAAACAAGCTTTTAAAACGTAAGAAAGTGCTTATTTGGTTCATGATATCATTCCAACCTTATAATTTAAAAGTGTCCTGCTAGCTGGTAATGCGATACTTTTTTTCCGTGAAATGTTACGTCAGACTGGATTTCACTTAATGGAAACCAACTCTAAACGTAAGGTCTGGTAAAACCGGACCTCACGAGTGTTTCATCCGTAACAGGAAACGCTTTGTTAATATAGCGCTAGCTTGTGTCGAAATAGAATACAGTCGCTTCTTCGGAAGCAGTCGATTTGCTGTCAGAAAGGAGCCTCAGGTGCCTTACATATTTCCGTTTCTCAAAGGTAGAGCGCGGATTCTGGATACCTTCCCTGTGACCTTGACTTGTTATAAATCACCTGTGGTATCTCCTGGTTTTACCCTTCTTTATAAAGGGTGGAGTTTAGTGTTGACGCATCATTTAGAAACAATAAATTAATGTCATACATGAAGTAAGCAAAAATTAAATAAAATTTAATTGTCGATTATGTACATTCAACTCGCATCTTCAAGGCCTAACACTCTTGTCATGTAAATTCATGAATTTGGACTTTTTCACATTGTTTACATCATTTTCATTATTTGTAAAGCTCATTGGTTTTTAATAATCAAAATTTCTCTTTTGCTCTCAATATATTTTACGTATCGCTGAGATCTGTCACGACTGCATGACGGTGAAGTATCGTATAATGTATGTAAATTGGAAATTGGTCTGCCTTAAGGAATTTGTGTTAATTTATACCTTTTATACTACAGTACATTTTAATACTGGGTTAACTCAGAGCTGCTAACCCAAACTGTTAGGTTTTCCACCTCATCACCTTAGAGTGAATTACAAAATTGCTGTAAATTTTGATTGGTTATCTAATTTTTAGGCGATCGTTAGGCGCAGCCAAGATGAAAGAGGGGAAAGATCGGAAAGGCGAGAAATGCTCGACTTGAGTTTTCTGCTGCTCCGTCAACAGTACAGGTCCTTGACGAGGAAATGCTCGCCCTTTTGGGCTAGTCATTCATAATAAGGTTCATAAGATATTCACTTTCCGATCCCTAGCTCCTCAGTTTTTCTTTTGAGAGGAAATGCGACCTAAATTCTGCAACGACCTCAGATCATAAGTGGGCGATGATGAATTTCATTGCCTTGGCATTGTTTGTTTTTGTCCTCGTTAATTCACTGATGGTTCAGATTAACTTTGCGTTAAATGGATGAAAAGGGCGCCTTATAATTCTATTATGATGATCGATCCCTCACTCCACTTCTCTCACCCCCTCCCCCGAGGTGTAGGTGGGGTTATTGTGATCATGTTAAATGATGTTTATGAAGGGCTATTCATCAGCTAGATGATGACAGGTAATGTAGTTTTATTTTGCGAGTTTCATTTATGTAATGCCTTTCCGATGTGTTGAATAATTTTTTCCCCTGCCTAGTGTGTCTCGCTTGTTTTGAATTTATGTTCCTTCGGAATGATATAAATATTTTAAAGTATTTTTGATAAAAGACTTCTCATCCTGTCGTTATTATTTCATATAGATGGACTTTTTTAAAGTTGTGGAACTACCTTTTCTTTTTCTAAACAGCTGATTCATGGGTTTTTCCATGAACATCATACGTACAGATGTACGTAACTCGCCTGATTCATGGTTGTGTTAGGACACAGACAGGCCTGAGGTCAAATGTCATCCGGTACTGTAAGATGATCTCTCTCTCTCTCTCTCTCTCTCTCTCTCTCTCTCTCTCTCTCTCTCTCTCTCTCTCTCTCTCTCTCTCTCTCTCATATATATATATATATATATATATATATATATATATATATATATATATATATATATATATATATATATATATATATATATAATTGTGTGTAATGTGAATACATATGTATTTATATATAGCTTCAATATTAATAGGTTTGAAGTTACTTTTTTACATTTTCGTCTTTTTAAAGTATCTTGCTCTGTTGGGTCTGAAATCCATCGTTTGGGTTTCATCATTTCCGGAAGTAAAGTAAATTTGGGATGAATTGTATTTTTGAACGCCCTTGTGGGCGAATTGTTCTCAAGTAAAAGGTGTGTTTCGACTGTAGAAATGGCTTTGCTATTTTCTATTTTTGAGCGCCGCATTTTCACTTTCTTTTTTCCACCTTAATGCACCGTTACTTTCTGACTTCAGACGTGGTTTTGTGTTTGTTTATTAAGTCTTTTGTTTTGTCGAAATTTGTTTACTATTTTGTATGTTCTCCTCGTTGCTGTGTTAATCCTTCTAACGCATGGATGGATTCTAATCTTGTTGCAAAATCCTGTAACGTTTGCGCATTTATTAAAGACAATGAACATATTATTATTGTTATTATTATTATTATTGTTTGTGAATCTTTTATTCATTTGATCGTACCTAATTAAATGCTTTTTGCTTTGTTTACTAAAGGGTTGAATTCAGATTGCCATTAGGTTTAAAATGGTCTGTTATCGAATGGATTTACGCTGTGAATAATGTCTTCTCGTAACTGTCGAGCATTACGCTCATGTGCGGTTTTGAATATTTCCTTAAATGCTTGCAAGTATGATTGGAGAGCCGGGATTGATAGATATGACTATATTTTTTACTCAGTGTACTTGGTATGTTCATGTAGGAAAACGTAAAAAAATTCATAAAAAAAACACTGATGCCGGTCCACGGCAAGTACATCATATCGACCGTGCGAGGTCAGTTTGCTTAAGCGTGCTGCTCTAATTAAAATAAGGTCTCGCTTTATTTATTTGGTATTAGAGATTTTTATTGTAGGCCATGGGCATGGCCTGCAATTTAATTCTCGCTTGATGTAAACTTTGTCATTTAAATAGTTTGTGTGTTTATGATTTCTGGTTCTTATTTTACTTTTTTCTTTATAATTATGAGTGGTAAATAGAGAAGTTTTTTCCAGTAGGAGCCCATATTCTTGACTAGATATATGTAAAATACTCTTATTACTATCATACAGTGAAACTCCTTCGCCACTCATTCTTGCTATTTGTTCTCTGTTTTCGTTTTAATTAAATCGTGTGTGAAACCTATGGCCCATACAAAATGATTCATGTAAAGTCTAGAGGACGTTTGTTGAATAGACCCTGTGTTGTGTGTTGCTTTCGTACGTTTGTATCTCCCCCCCCCCGGGAGGATAAACTCCAGATACTTCCCTACATCTCCTCCTCTGCGGAATCTCTCCGTAGGTAGCCTATGTCCAGCCACAATTACCCTTTTTTCATGGCGTGTTTTTCTGGTAGGCTATGTCCGAGTTTTTGTTATGCCTCACATGTACGGTAGATGGGTCATGGTAATATCTCTAATACTGTTATCCTTAACGACTTGATTTATGGTTTTATATATCTTCTGTAATTTAACACAGGGCATTTTTGATTGCTACTATAAAAAACTGGTATTGCAATTCCAGTTCATATGCTAAACTGGCATTTATTAATTGAAGTAACTCCTCAACTTGA